>NC_068984.1:50970257-50987757 GCF_001194135.2 Octopus bimaculoides | reverse complement strand
ATATATTGAGTGCTCTTTTTTTTCAATTTCTACACATAAGCGTATTGTAGAACATAAATATATTGTAGAACTATGTACCTAATGTATAATATGTACCTAATGTATAATATAAGAATAATATACCACGAGGATGTTAGGATAGTTGATCAAAGCATTTGTTTCTGCACCACACACCAGTTTTAAGTCGCTGAGTTTATATTCGTATATCATTATACGAGATTATTCTTGATAATTACTGTATAGTTAAATATTTTTCAGCAACAACAATGTGTGGGTATATGCATATATAATGGACTCTTCCGTCGTTATACGACGAATGTGCGTTTGGCGAACAACCACACAAATAATTTTTTATGTTTGTATTCACGTAAGCTCACTCTCTTCATCAAATCGACATTACCTGTACAGGTTCACCACGTGCCACATGTCAGATGAAATGGCTGAAGAGCAACGTGAAATGAAGTGCTTTGATCAAGAACACAACGCAACGTCCGGTCTGGGAATCGTGAGTGCAACGCCTTAATCACTAAATCATGCGCCTTCATACGTACATACATACATACATACATACATACATACATACATACACACATGTCTGTTATATGCAGAAAAAGCAGCATTAATTTTAAATATTCATTTAAGTATCATGCTCAATGTAAATACATCAGTGAAAGGCAAATCTACCTAGACATTGAGCACTCTTTGTAAAGCTTCTACCCTGCAGAAACTTTATAAATGTCTTTAAATTCTAACGTTCTAACTGTATTCACCCCAGTAACTTTTTGTTTTGTATTTACAGGACTACATTATGCAAAGAAGGTGTCTATTTGTAACAGTAGAATTTGTTTTAAAGGAAATTCCATTGTTTTTTCAAGCAAAACGAGAAACCAGGTAGAAGATCTAACATTAGATCAATAAAGTTTGGTGTGAGTGAGCACGTCTATTGTCTAAAGCGTTCCATAAGGCACAACCGTTCTATAAGCGACAACAAGATTTTGCTGTTAAAATTTATGCGCAATAAACTCCTTGTACTTCTACAATATACAAAATACTTAATTTTTTTAAATAAAATTCTTAATGATATTTAATTATGAAAATACGCTGGATTGGCTGTGTGGTAAATAGCTTGCTTACCAGCCACATGGTTCTGAGTTCAGTCCCACTGCGTGGTGCCTTGGGCAAGTGTCTTCTACTATAGCCTCGGGCCGACCAAAGCCTTGTGAGTGGATTTGGTAGACGGAAACTGGAAAAAGCCCGTCATATATGTGTGTGTGTGTATGTATATATATATATATGTGTGTGTGTGTATGTGTTTGTTTGTCCTCCCCCAGCATCGCTTGACAACCGATGCTGGTGTGTTTGCGTCCCCGTAACCTAGCGGTTCGGCAAAACAGACCGATAGAATAAGTACTAGGCTTACAAAGAATAAGCTCTGGGGTCGATTTGGTCGACTATAAAGGCGGTGCTCCAGCATGGCCGCAGTCAAATGACTGAAACAAGTAAAAGAGTGAAGAGTAAACACTGGTCTACATAGTTCAATGTGTTTGGCTTATTTAAGATAGTAAGGTTGGTTGATCTAAAGAAAATTTTGCTACTATTTCTCGCAGTCCAAGAGACCGTGTAATGAATTTCACGTTAGGTCAGGATATAAGGTTGATTGAATTAGCTGGAGTATTACTGAAACAGAATATTGAATTTAATTTACAAGTGGTCAAGGAAATGTCAACGAAGCGAGAGTTCCTTTGGGGTGAAAGGTTAGCTAGACACTGTTGCCATATGTAGCTATACATTTCTAACAGGATGGCAGGTGTTTTATTTGATTTTTTCTTTTCTTTTTTGCCACTAATGTGTCCTGTTGTGTCTGTTTTATGGACGTATAATAGGATTCTGTCGTACGTCCTAATCTCGTCTCGTCTGGAGTCTTTTAAGCTAATGACGCCACCTATAGCAGTCAATGTAGCACTGACAATAGGGCTCCTGTCACTGCTTATAACTTTGTTTACTTATCAATGCTTATTATAAACGCTTAGTTTATAAGACTTACCAACTGACGCTAGCAGATTATTTCATCTACTCAATCCATTAATTACTAGCAAACACACACATTTACCCTCCATGTGTGTGTGTGTATATATATATATATATATATACACACACACACACACACACACACACACACACACACACACACACACACAAAGAAATAGGTAGATAGATAGATAGATAGATAGATAAATAGATAGATAGGTAGGTAGGTAGGTAGGTAGATAGATAGAGAGACAGACTGATAGATAGATAGATAGATAGATAGATAGATAGATAGATAGATAGATAGATAGATAGATACAGGGATAGCTACTTACGCATGCATACATAATTGTATTGGGGTCGCAACATTTCTTTGATACATGTAAAGTTGAAGAGACGCCCATAAGTCTGGTTAATCTGGTTAATGTTGAGTTTTTCTATAACTCTGATACATTTCTTTGTACTACTTTGTACTAGAGAGTGAATTTTTTTTTTATTACAGTAAAAAATTAGGTTCCTAATGTTGTTTTATTCGACGGTTTTCTTTATTTCATCTATTATCAAAAAGTAGAATTTTTAAAAATTTAACATAAAAAAAAAAAGAACTATGAACTGCTTTCTGGAAACTAAAAATGCATATGTCCGTTTTGTGAGATGCTGGAAGACGTTCTGAATGTTGGTCGGAGTCGTTCGTAAAATATACTGCTTTGTTGTCAGCTCTAATTTTATGCATATAAAATTTTCAATCGAATTCTACTATTCTCTCCACTATATGTTATTGTTGTTTAGTCCTAGGTTGACCGTGTTTGTACAAACCTAGGATGACAGCCGTTGATCAACCTTTTAAAATCCAATATCGGGTTTTTGACTCCTTAGCAACAACCCATTATCTATTTAATTAGATTAGTATTAATAACGAACTAGGACCTCAAACTTACTCTGACGCATGAACGACTTCTGGTTCGATTTTCCAGCTAATAGTGATCATTACAGGATCTATCATTATTCCCTCTATACACATTTCCAACCCTACATATAACTGTTGCTCCTATCATAATACGACTTTTCTGATACATTTTCCGATATTTTTTTAATATTTAAAAATTTTTGCTAACATCATTCTTTAATTTTTTTGTTCTTTTATTTGTTCCAGTCATTTGACTACGGAAATGCTGGAGTATCGCCTTGAAAGATTTTAGTCGAATAAATCAACCCCAGTACATATTTTTGTTGATATTTTTTCTATATTTCTATATGTTTCTATATGTTGATATTACGTTTTGATATTTTTGTTACATGTTTTTTTATTTTATATCTAACATTGGAATACCTTTGTATTTTTATATGTATAGCAGTATATTTTTTCCTTTTTTATACATTTAGGTCTTGCTACTTTATATCTACAAAAGTTATATTAGTGAAGTGAGATTCGGGTTAAAATCCCACCAGAATGCTGTGCGAAGCTCGTTCGTGGTTGTTGGCCACCTGATATTATCATACAGTGGAAATGCACATGCCCCTGGATATATACTTCAGGAATTCTATAGAGTCTGTAGCGTTTATATAAATGGATCAAAAACAGAAACTACAGTAATACCTCACTTTACGAGGACCCGCTTTACGAGACCCCGGGTTTACAATTTTTTTTATTTTTAAGCTTACTTTTGAATGGTGAGCTGAAATTTTTCAAGCACAAGATCCAAATTTTGAACGAAGTGCAAACATTTCTATTACCATAACAAATGCTTCTGCGTGTTACCGAGAAATTTATAGAGAGCTTACAAACAACTCTAAACTTGTTTTTTATATTAAAAAGAAATCTACAAGTCTGTCTACGAGTGCGTGTGAATCGGCGATTGCGTCAACAAGTGATGGCGTGCGCAAGTCTAGTGCGAGTGAAAGTGATTCAGAAAACGATTATAATAATAGTATTTTTTATTATAAGTGACCTAGACATTCTTATTACTTTACATAAAATATTCTTTACATTCTTCTAATGTTTTATTGCCATTCGCTTACGAGTATTATAAATTTTATAGGTAAAATATTTTTCTGGGAACGAATTACGATTCATAACATTGCTACTATAGGAAATTATTGCTTTGCTTTATGAGTTTTCGATTTACAAGCGATCTCTGGGAACGAATTAACACGTTATCAAGGTATTACTGTAGAATTAAACAAGACGATCCATATCCACTACTGTTGTGGCTTTGTATAAAGAATCTCGTTAATGCCATTTTCAGTCTTTGGTCTATTTATACAAATGTTACATCCATACATCCTATATTCTACTACGTTTGAGTAATTTTCATATACTTGTACGAGGGGTTGCTGAAAAGTTCCTGGCTATGGGTAAAAAGAAAATACAGGATGATCAATCAATTATGATTTTATCCAACATATTCCCCTCTCAGATCCACACACTTATTGCAACGGTCCTTCAGTTTTTCTAAACCCTGTAAAAGACCTCGGAAGTTTGGACCTCCAACCAGACCTTTCGCAACACCCTTAAGGCCAGGAACTTTTCAGTACTTCCTCATATTATTATTATATTAATGGATTATGTTATGTTGTTTATTTCATGTGCTTGTAACTTCTACAATTGGCATGCTATTTTCTTTATTTCCTGGGACTTATATATTTGTCACCTATTGAGCTTAGGTAAATTTTGAATAACTGTGCTATATACTTTATTTTTTCCATGGTTGTGGGTAAATATATATAGGGCAGTATTTTTAAATCGGATGTATAATAAATATACCTTTCAATCAAAATAAATACTCCTTTCATCTTAGTGAGAAGGATTTGTACAAAAGTGTCTGATAAAAATACCTACGGCTTCATGAACTAAAAACCAACATATTTATCAGCAGAAATTATCCACCTTCACTAACAGATGATGGGGTAAAATATACCAAGAGAGTTGATAACCAGATACTAAGAGAAGTAAAACGAAATAACACACCCTATTTAAAAATACTACCCTGTATATCTGGGTTATTCTTGGCTTACATAGTTTTCATATAACATAATATTTACATTTTCATTAAATCTAGTTTTATTAACACTTTTCAGCGATATGTGACGTCATAAGCGAAATGTCCATCTTCAAAATACTGTATTCTCTGTATACTTTATTTTGACATTGGTTCTAGTTATAAATTTTTTGTCATGTAAGGTGTGTGTGTGTGTGTTTGTATATGTGTACGTATGTTTGTAGGTTTTTGTACAGTTGTATCATCTGGGAGAATGAGATATATAAAATGTTTTATTTTAAAATTCTTTCATCTTTTATCTGCTGAAATATTCTTTTCTCCTCTTGGTACAAGACCCAAAATTTTGGGAGAGGGGGCCAGTCGATTAGATCGACCCCAATACGTAACTGATACTTAATTTATCGATTCCAAAAGGATGAAAAGCCAAGTCGACCTTGGCGGAATTTGAACTTAGAACGTAAAGACAGACGAAGTACCGCTGAGCATTTCGCCTGGCGTGCTAACGTTTCTGCCAGCTCGTCGCCTTCATTTGCTGAAATATTGGAAATGCTCTGATACGTAGCGGTATACTATTCATACGGATCATATTTCTAATTAGTAATACAATAAATAACCTGTAACCCACAGCAAGATTTTTTTAAAAAGTGTTTGTACATCAGTTTAATCACATTATTCAGAAAGTATTTATACCCATATTCAAGATACCTGTCTACAAAGGACATTTGAAATATAAAAGTTATTAAGAACAGCTAGGTGAACCGAGGCAAATACAATAAAGTGTTTAGGCACGTAACGGAGTATTTTTGAATATACTAAGTATGGGGAGGGATTTTCAATTTAAAAGATGAGAGATTGATTGAAACTAAAGGTGGTGAACATAGCTAAGTCATTCTCATGCCACGCACAGTCAAATATGTTGATGATGTGAAAGACAACAATATTACTTTCGCTGAATTTCAGTAGGGCATGAAACTACTGGTAATTGATACAAGACAGCATATCCCTAGTTAATTTGGGTGTACGAAAACTGTTAATGTGGTCACTGAGAAGAAATAAATAAACATGTTGGTAGACAGACACACAGACAGGTAGATAGATAGATAGATAGATAGATAGATAGTTAGGTAGGTAGGTAGGTAGGTAGGTAGGTAGGTAGGTAAGTAGGTAGGTAGATAAAATATGTTCAAAAAGGAAATAATCATTTATGACCATCTCAATCACCTAGGAATAAAAAGAATGTCAGAAATACAATCCAATAACCACTGTGACATGCATGCATGCATGCATAATTAATTAATTAATTAATTAATACATTTAAGTATATATTTACTTGTAAAATGTATATAAAAATTGATATTAGACATTTTAAGTACCAATTTGAGACAGAGGTTGAATCATATATAGTCTTCTCAACTTGTTTTTCTCCTGACTCTGACATTGGGTTTACAATGTCCATTATTACTTTGTATTGACAATACTTGCCGTTAATTCATTTATAATGTATGCATAACAAGATAAGGGAGCGAACTTACAAATTCGTTACAACGTCTATAATGCTTTGTAGTATTTCTTCCGGTTGTCTGCCCACTGTGTTCATATGACGCCGCAGTTAACTTTCACATTCATCCATTTGGGGTCATTGAGAAAAAGTTAGTGCCCTTCCAGTGCTGGAATGGTGGGGTAAGTCGATAATGCTCTCTATTTTGTACTTGAAAATCAAATAACAGTCCATATCATATATTGTGTTGCGCTGATTCGGCCTGAGAATTGTGTTAACGTCACACGTGCCATAAGAATATTTCTCTATATAAATATGCATGTATATAAATATATGTCTGCATGCTTGTGTGTATGTATGTATGCACGTATGTATATATGTATGCATGTATGTATGTATGTATGTATGTATGTATGTATGTACGTAATAGATAATACGTACAAGCAAACGCACACACACACACGCATATATATTTTCTTTATTTGAATTCTTCCTATTAGAGAAGTGACTTCCAACAAAGTAACAAACCGCGTTGCAATCAAGGTAGCAACAATGATATGGATGCACACTTTCTCTTATTGGAGTTTTGAAATTTCTTTGACCCCCTTCACCTACTCAGTGGAAAGTTTCTACACTGAAGACGTATTTATATGTGTAGAGGGGGAAAGGCTTTCTTATTCTCGTCATCATCATTCGTGGAACACTGAACTTTGAAATTTTGAGGAATACTCTTAATCTCTTATCCCTTTTACTTGTTTCAGTCATTTGACTGTGGCCATACTTGAGCACCGCCTTTAGTTGAGCAAATCGACACCCAGGACTTATTCTTTAGAAGCCTAGTACTTATTCTATCGGTCTCTTTTGCCGAACCACTAAGTTACGGGAAAGTAAACACCAGCATCAGTTGTCAAGCGATGTCGGGGGACAGACACAGACACACAAACATACACACACACACACACACACACACACACACACACACACACACACACACACATATATATATATATATATACATATATACGACGGTCTTCTTTCAGTTTCCGTCTACCAAATCCACTCACAAGGCTTAGATCGGCCCGAGACTATAGTAGAAGACACTTGCCCAAGGTGCCACGCAGTGGGACTGATCCCGGAACCATGTGGTTGGTAAGCAAGCTACTTACCACACAGCCACTCCTACGCCTATGTGCAGATTTTTAATGACTCAGCATGACCATCTGTAGTATATCAATTCTAGAAGTATACTCTTTCTCCAAGCACTAAAAGTTCAGTCTTAGTTCTAGCCTTACATCTAGGCAGATTGTTGCATACTGTCTGTTAAATCTAAATAATAACAATAATGGGTATAGTAGTATATTTGACGAAACTGCTTACTTTGAAATACAGTTAAATAGAATATTTTAGGTCTCTAATATCATTTGATCGAGAGATCTTCCTTAGATTTGTTGTAGATTTGGTACAAGCTTTGACTCAATTAAAAATCCACTGGAATTTCTCTTATTAGCTCTGCTAGTTTCTGATTCTTTGTCTAGCCATCATGTACGTTGTAGTTATCTACATGTCGTGTACTTCGTCGCTTGATTTCTTCTCTAAACAGGCATGTCTTTGCATTTACTTAAAGAAAATGGCCATATTTTTACCACTCAAGGGGAATGGTATTCGAAAAACAGAATGGTCTCTTATTTTGAGCTGACTGGCTTCAACACCATGTCTGCTTCTAAACTGTCTGTTTGGTCTGTCAGTTTGCATGTATGTATGTATGTATGTATGTATGTATGTATGTATGTATGTATGTATGTATGCATGTATGCATGTATGCATGCATGTATGTACGTATGTATGTGTGTGTGTGTATGTATGCATGTATGTATGTATGTATGTATGTATGTATGTATGTATGCAGTTGTAGTTGTAACAACTATAGTAGTAGTAGTAGTAGCAGTGGTGGTGGTGATGGTTGGGGTGAAATAATTTTCACTTTATGTTATATACATTTATAAATATTAAATATATAGAAATATGTACGTATATATAAAGAAACTTGATTTCTCCTTCCCAGACATTTTACCAGCGTATTTCATGTGTGTGTGTATGTGTGTGTATATGTGTGTATGTGCGTTGCATAAAACTAGTTGGGCTTCTATATCTTGGTTATAATTAAAAGTAGATGGTGACAAAAAAGGAAAAGAACAAGAAACATTTCTGACAAAATGTACTGCAATGTACAGGGGTATGGGTTTATACGAGTCACCCCTGTTTCAGCAGGGAACATCCAGATAAATAAGTTTTTAGTACATTTAAATTTTTTAATTATGAGTGTTAAAACTACTAGGCTTTTCAACGTAAAATGATATTAAACTTTAAGATCATAACATGAACATGTTCCTCTTCCATGTCCCAAACTGGTACTTATAATGTCTAAATATTTAATGGTTATTTAAATATGCAATTACAGTATATCAAAGGAAAGGTTTCACAAAACACGCAGTTGGAACACTGGGGATAAAAGGAAAAGTGATGTACTTAACATTATAGATAAAATCGTCCCAGGGTAGGTAAAATAAATACTAGTTAGGTACATAGTCAACATAATCCACACTTTCTTCTTTCCAACACGACAACTAAACTTGTGACTTCAAGCTTTAAATTAACTTTTTATTATTATTATGAAAATTACTATCATATCTCAATAATATTAGAGAAATCAAATAATTGGAACGTAATGCATACATTACGTAATACATACATACATACATACATGTTGTTGTTGTTGGCACTCCGTCGCTTACGACGTCGAGGGTTCCAGTTGATCCGATCAACGGAACAGCCTGCTCGTGAAATTAACGTGCAAGTGGCTGAGCACTCCACAGACACGCGTACCCTTGACGTAGTTCTCGGGGATATTCAGCGTGACACAGTGTGACAAGGCTGACCCTTTGAATTACAGGCACAACAGAAACAGGAAGTAAGAGTGAGAGAAAGATGTGGTGAAAGAGTACAGTAGGGTTCGTCACCATCCCCTGCCGGAGCCTCGTGGAGCTTTACGTGTTTTTGCTCAATAAACACTCACAACGCCCGGTCTGGGAATCGAAACCGCGATCCTATGACCGCGAGTCCGCTGCCTTAACCACTGAGCCATTGCGCCTCCACTCACATACATACATACATATATACATACATACATACATGACTGTGTGTATGTAAAGCATGTATGTACGCGCGGAGACGTAGAAATACGTGGGTTGGCGGTCCAGACGCTCGGTTGGCCTACTGGAAGTGGGTGGCCCCTCTGTTCTTATCACGTCTCTCTAGGAGAGGGAAACTCTGAGAGAAAACCTGCGACACTGACAATATTCGATTAAGTCTTCCATTAAAATAGTAGACCGGATTTAATGAAATAAACGAGAATGATGCTATAAAGACGCTTTAATTACCCGGTGAAGAAGTATACAAGAACCTTTTGGAAATGAAACAGCACCATGTTTAAGAAGATGAAAAGTGAAAATTGGATCACTTTGTATTTTAACAACTAAAGATTTGCCTGAAATTTTCAGTTTCTATATAAATATAGGTCTATTTTCAATGAAAAAGATCTCAAGAGAGAGGAGTTCTAAAACGAAGCTGTTTAATAATGTATAGAACAGTCGCAAGGAATTATACAAATAGAAAAAAATGAACGACAAAATACCGGGGGTATGCTTCTTTTTAAATAAATAACTATTAGAGTAGTTTAAAAAAAAAAAAATTATTAATATACTCCGTCGGACAAGGGTGACTATGCCTCTGCTTATGTATATTCAGGTTTAGACATGACTTTAAGAATGAAGATTGGAAGTGCCTATGCACGTAAGTCTTCTTTTCTCCACGCTACCGATGCTTATACAAAGGAATGCGTAGTACCAGAACAGATACCGAAAGACATCTTACCAACCTTCTAATAATTTTGCTAATTCGTCGCTCTAAATCAGTATTTTATTTTCCATCGAACCCTCACAGAAATGAAAGGCAAATTTAGCCTCGGTTGAATTTGAACTCACAACTCAGAATGTCGGAGTAAATATCGAAGATATTCTATTTGTTTGCTGTTTTGCCTGTCTGGTCGTCTGACTGTGTCTGTCCATCAACTGTCATTCAAACAACTCTGTTAATTCATGCCTTTAGTAATGCTTAGTGCATAGAAATTGCCATAGAAGTGAAAATGGTGGTGGGAACAACGGCGATAGTAATGGTGAAAACGGGAATAGTAGTGATGGAACTATCATGGCTGGATGTTGTTATTGTTTAATAATAATAATGTAGTGGTGTTAGTGTGGCTGTGATGTTGTTATGTAGCCATAAATCAGTTGTAGATGGTGTAGCTATAAAAAAAAGGACGAAAAACTACGATTGCAAAACTACGCAAAAAGACAGCTTTTAAAGGAAACATTAACATGATGTTAATTCTAGTGACTGTTGCGGAAATGGCGGTAGAGGTGTGAAGACTATCTTGGAAGAAGTCGAAGTGATGTTGGTGGAGAAAATAGTGTAAGTGGTAGTGATGATGTTTGTGTGTAACCATAACACTTGCGTAGATTATGGCAGTGATAATGGAGATGAACTTGGTAATAGTAGTAGAAGTTATAGTAGTTGTAGTAGTAGTTATAGTAATAGTAGTAGTAACAGCAGTAGTTGTAGTTGTTGTTGTTGATGATGATGTTGTGAATCAATTCGCCCTTCATGCTTCAATTAGAATTGTAGAGGTTTTCCCATCAGTATTCTGCCAAACATAACCTCTCGTAATTGGTCGAGAGTCTCTACAAGTCTGACCTCATTCCTCACCAAATCCCAGCGTTCAGAACTCGCACGCGCGCATGCGCGCACACACACACACACACACACACACACACACACACACACTAGAAAATCATACATGAAAAGCAAATTTACAGGAAACTACTCAAAATGGTTCTGATTTATTTGAATCTTCACTTCAAAACACAAGGAAGTAAAATAACTTAACTCATTTTGATAAGAAAAAAAGAAAGCGGTGATAATAAAAATTGGAATTCTTAGTGTTAACCATTACCGATTAATTTGATTCTTCAATTATTTTGCTTCTCTTTTAAGCTTCGGTTATGTATGATAGCACAGTCTTACATAATCATTCGAATATCATACAGCACTTCAACGTGGGATCCCTGAATAAACTGCATCATAACAGTATCTCATAATTACGTTGGCCTATGCCGGTTGTGTATGGCAGCTGGGTGAAAATTACTGTAATAAAAAATACTTTTGCCAAGAATGTTTTAGCAGTAGCCGGGATTCTAGATCGTATACAGTTTGAATTGTATTTGTAGGAGATAATTTTGCTTGTGTTTGTGTTTCGGCATTATAGCCTGCGTTTCGTTGAGGGTGTCAAAATCCTATGTGATGAACTGTTTATTTCAGTTATAAAGAGCGAAGCATGTTTTCAATTCATTATTGTAACGTATTACTATTCCAAACAGAGAATCTTATTGAGGTGTTGTCAGTTCCGCATCCCATTAAATGTACACAGATTAATATATATATGTATTTTTTATTCATCTGAAAAAGTGAATATTTTGTGCGCGCTCACTTTTGAACATTGAAAAATTTTCCACGCATACCTTCTATGCATAGTTTAGTGCTTGACACCATACTTAATACAGCCAACTGGCGATAGTAGTTAACCTATTAAAACTATAACATTAATAAAAAAAATAATATCATTAGTGCTAGGAGAGCAAGGAGGAGAAGTTGAAAATTCCAAGTGAAATTAAAAATTTATCAATTTCATATGGAATTAAAAAATTGAATGTAGATATGTAAGTGAAGAGTGATTTTGATGTCTGGAAGCTAAGGTGATTACACCACACCGGTTATATATTTTTATATGCAAATCATAGTCAACACACAGCTAACAAAACCGTAGAATAACCTGGAAATATTCTTTTGATGCGTAAATGACTCACTGATTAGTCAGTTTGAAATAGTTCCGTGGCAAAATTTTCGTAAGATTTGTTCTGCCTCAACTACAGATAGTTAAGCACCTGCTACTCTATTTAATCTGTAATGTGAAGGTCACTCATTAACATTAATGAAAACTTGTTCCCATGAGTGTAATAGATAGATGTCCTCAAATTTCAAATAAGTAAAAGACTATATGCAGGTATGAATAGTGACAACTTCGGGTATGTTTATGTCTTATCAGACTTCCTCGGCGAAGCAGGATCAATACATCAATTGATTAAAAATATTTCCCGTTCACCACATTGAATTTGATTACTTGTACTTAACTTTATTTAATGAGAGTCTGATACAGTAGTTGCCGAGGCTATCTTTGGACAACACTTTATTTCACTACACTAATTAGTACATCAACAGGTATGACTTATAATTTTAGTGTGTACCTGTTAAAGCAGATCTATTTTCAAGAGCAATCTCGCCTTTTATTTCAGACATACTATATATATATATATATATATATATACATAAAATTTAAGGTGTATTCCCGTTAGGAACGTATTAAAGGTCAAATTAGAGCTCGTTCACCCTTAGAATTACCAAATAGCCGATAGTATTACGGTATACTTGCAAGTCTAGGTTTAAGCATTTATTGTGTGAAAATTTTAAAAAAATTGAATAAATAGAGTCAAGAACGAGTACGTTTAGACAGCTATTTAATAAACACTACACATGTTTCGATACAGCATAGATCCACATGTACATACGATCTAAATTAAACAACGGTTTACCTGTATAATGGGATCCAGTTGTATCTCTTCAGATAATATATAATCGCCGTCCCCGAGGATACTTGAGGAGATACATATACATATACATATACATACATACATATATGATTTGGAAGAAAATCGGTTATCGGTTGCTGTTTCTAGCAGATGGAGTGACTGCATAGGAGGCTCCACTGCTGGTTCGTATTACTACATTTGCATTTGATTGGGAATGTAGCTTATTCCTACATATAGATAGTTTTATTTGCATTGCGATATCACAATAATAATATTTCTCATGCCGCTAAAAGTAAGTTTCCGTTATTTCTGTTGAACAGTATGAAGTACATGGAGAAATATTTTATAACTCTTGGAAATTGCTGGCTGTGCTGGATGCCACATTAATGTTAATGGACAGGTTGCAGCAGATATAACTTCTGTATTTTCCTGGTTTTATTATTCCGTAAACTTTATGTATGTATGTATGTATGTATGTATGTATGTATGTATGTATGTATGCATGTATGTATGTATGTATGTATGCATGTGTGAATATATACATTCATATACGTACATATGCATATATATATATATGTATACTCGCACACATACACACACACATATGTGCATTCTAGTTTCTCTTTAAATCGTTTTTTTTTTTATCAGCAACGCAGCATTTATAATAGTTTGTAGCTCAAAGAACCGTTTTTTGTCTGAGGAAATACTTAACATTCCATTGCTAATATTGTCAACTAGCGTTTTTGTCGTTGAAGCTGCATGCTTAAATATATATTAGGTCTTCGTTTGAATTTCAGGGAGTAAATAGCTCTGTTTTGATATCCAAAATTTTGACGGTATGCAAGATGGCTTCGACGGCAATTTTTATGTTGAATACCTGAAATGTTTCGGGTAGTGACTTATTCGGGTAGTGACTGTTTATGTGGCTTGAGATTACCAGCATGTGTCATTTTAATGGTGCTCTCTCTCTCTCTCTCTCTTTTTCTTTCGCACACCCTCTTTCCATATATATGTGTATGTGTGTGTGTGTGTGTGTGTGTGTGTGTGTGCGTGCGCGCGCGCATTGTCTAAACATACATGCATGCTCTAACAAGGGGAAACCGAAAATAGAAACAGGAGGAAAATTATACAAACAACGAGCAAAATTAGAAAATGAATCCCGTGAAAGAAAAAGGAAGATATATCGCCTTTTCAGATCGTAGTTCTTTATCAAGATAGATGGAAAGAGGAGTAAAAAAAAAGAAAAAATTAAGAAGAAATCAGATGTGACACGACCATCAATGTATTTTGGAGAATGCAATCTTTATAGAAACAATAATGAACCAAAAATGTTCTTAGAGACTTCAGTTAGTGTGAAGGGATCCTCTGTGTACAGGAGTTATGGCTAAGTATGTCAAGCTGACAATCGTGAAGACGACAATAGAATACTGTACTATACAACAAACATCTACAACTGTCACATCAGTATTGGATTTTTGTTCTTCCATAAACTCCGTTAAATATATCTTCCAGTACATATATAAACGATATGATTGTGCGTAGATGCAATTAGAACAGCGTAAAGTTGTTAGTTATGACGAAGTTATGCAGCTTACGCAGTTTTAAAACAGTCATTATGTTAGTTCTCCAGAAGAAATATAGTGATAGCGACAATGGAAATTGCATGATACATGCCGAGATCCGTCACCCAGAAGATCATAAGTATAAATGCGAATTTACTTTCAAGTAGTTACATGAAAAAGTAACATTTCAACATGTCCGAAACTGAAGGAGTCCCCTTACAGCATGGTTCAGATTCTACACTGAAATTCCCTAACCATTAAATCTTTAAAAAAATGTTAATAACACGGAAACTGAGGTTATGGAGACAGTGTGGAATAACCCCTAGAATATATGCAGTTTATCCAAAAGAAGTTCGTAATTATTTTTACTGTATGTAAACACATAAAAACAGCATCTGAAAGTAGAAATTTACTAAATAATGAAGAGAAATGGGTGTGCTGTACATCTGAAGTACTAGAAATCATAATGTCTCCCCAAATGAAAGAATTATTTCATGCTATATATACCCTAAACAAGCCTTTCGCAAACGAACTCTGGGTTCCACAAAAGCAATGTCACCTTTAGTCTGATATGAAAACTAGGACGTAATATAGAAAACTAAGACTTGATAAAACTTTTTTCGGGTGGTCATACACAAGCATAATAACATTAACCTTATAGTTTCGTTCGCTACTTCTTCACGTAAAGTGAAAATAATAGATAAGAACTCTGAACGTGATATCTGTTACTTCACATTCAATACTACCTCTGTGAACTTCTACACTACCAAAAGAATCAAAATGTTTCAGACAAAATACAATGTGTGTGTGTGTGTGTGTGTGTGTGTGTGTGTGTGTGTGTGTGCATGTGCGCGCGCGCGCGTATGTGGCGTGTGTGCGTGCATGCTGCGCTCGCGTGTGTCTGTGTTTCTTGGTTCCTTATAAATTTCTAGCCAACATATAGTTCTCGAAATAACTGTGGAATTTCGACAGGTACTACTAGTATTATAAATGAAATATTACATACGCGACTTGTATCATAATATGTAACGTAAATATATCTGTATACTGCAAATGAATTATACAATGAGATGTAAATATAATCCTTCATTGCAGTCTACGAAGCATTGTCAAACGTCAAATGCTGCTGAAAATTAAACGGCACCATAATATACATTGCTGTAAATATTGTGGCAAATTGCAAGATTATGAAGTATCAAATATTATTGTAAATTGCATTCGTTACGTTAGAATACTATACAAATTTTCATCCTTATATTTATTTCAATATAACGAAACAGTGTATATTTAAACGCTCAAACTTTTAAAAGCAAATTAAAAATATGTACTTAACAAAATATCTATTCAATATGTTGTCACTCTTGATGGCACGAGTTTATTTATAACGTACAAGAAGCAAAATCAACCAGACCTCTCAGCTTAAAGTGTAAGATCTGACAACGACAGTACGTTCAAAAAAATTCTGACGCATCTAATAATAGATATATCCAAACACAGATACTGTATTTATTAGTGAACTTGTTGCGTGCTAATGTGCGATGATTGCGCTCACCGTGTTAGAATTCATGTACATATAATATTTGTATGCTTTTCCGTATGTGAACATGCGTTTGGTTATATTTATATATATATTCTTTCTATATATGCATATTGCATACGCATGTGTATTTGTGATACACATACATGCATACATACTTACATACATACACACACATGCACACACACATATACACACACATATACACACACATATATGATATAGTAGATATACATACACAAACACACATATATCTATATAAGTAATAATTTCAAATTTGGGTGTAAACCTGGTAGTATGCCGTTTAAAGCACATTCACAATATTCAGCTACCTGACGTCATCAAAGCTATGGATATAAGTGTCACTGGATTTACTTCGGGAATTCCTTCGTGTCTGTCGAGTATATAACATATGAGAGAAAGAGAAAATGGAATTCCCGAGACTCATTATAAATCACTACGATCGTTTTGACCCATCGCGCATCGGTCCCTGACGGGTGAGATTCTAACTCATGCTCTCTTGTGTATCACCAGCTACAGACAAATACCGAAATGTATTCTAATCGAAATAAGCGAAACGGAGATTAAAGAACGAGATACCTTTTGACAAATCACCTGACGAGGGACATCTGCACCGAATGATGCACAACTATTTGTACAGAATCTCACCCGCGAGAGACCAATGCACAATGAATCGGTCGAAACGATCGTAGAGGTTAATAAAGAGTTTCATGAATTTCATCTTCTATTTCTCCCATATGTTATATTTGTCTATCTATCTGTCTATCCATCCATCCATCCATCCACTCACCCACCCTCTCATCCAAATATCTACCCACCCACCCATCCAAATATCCATCCACCCACCCAAAACCCACCTACCTACTTACCTACCTACCTACCTACCTACCTACCTATCTATCTATCTATCTATCTATCTATCTATCTATCGAACTCCCCCCCTTTTCTTTCCTACGATGCCTTTTGATCGACCCCGCCTCTTTATTTCTCTCTCCTTACCCCTCCCAAAAAGAAAAGATCTACATTGTATTTGTCCCCTCTGTGTAAAGCCCTGTTTGGCTAATAAAAGAAATCTATCTATCTATCTATCTATCTAT
>NC_068984.1:50964366-50969929 GCF_001194135.2 Octopus bimaculoides | reverse complement strand
GGTGGTGGTGGTGGTGGTTTACAGACGGGGAAGCTGTTGATTGGAGTTGACAATATTGTTGAGTTTGTGAGTATGATGGCGATGAAAGTGGTGGAGGTAGCGGCGGCGCCTGTGAGGGTGATGGTGTTGGTCAGAGTGTGGCAATAAGACATATGGTAAAGGGGCTGCAACTATGATGTGATGGTAGTGGTGGTGATGGTGATAGTGATAGTGATGCTGTCAGCTGTAAATGACGATAATAATGGTACAAGTGAGAAATGGTGCAAAATGGATATGACAATGAAGATGATGGTGGTGGTACTGGTTGTGGTGGTGGTGGTGGTTCTGATCGTCGTCGTCTTCGAAATAGTGCTACTGGTAGCCGTGACGATAGGGGTGGATATACTATGATATTGGTGTTGGGGATTGGGGTGGCAGGCAGATGTGATTATAACGAAGGCAGCATTAATATTAATATTTTTGTTGCTGGTGTTGTTGTTGTTGTTGTTGTTGTTGCTGGTTGTGGTGGTGGTGGTAGTAGCGGCGGTAGCATCGGCGTAGTTTGTCGGAAGGATGGAGGTAGAGTTGTGGGTGTGACCATCCATTAGTACCCGGATATACGCCGAAACAAATTCGTAATCAATGGATTCCACAGACAATTTCTGCGTCGGATCTCTCTGAAATGTACTGAAGAAATAATTAGACACCGGTCAGTTGGTGCTAAGTCTGAGTGCCTTTTATCTGCTTTCTAAGTACGGTAGACATACATTGTGGTTGTTGTTATTGTCGTTTCTGTTGTTGTAGTTGTTATTGTTCTCATTCTTTAGTTGCTTTTGATTTCAATGGATGCTTATGTTTTTGTTTTGTTGTTGCTAAACGGCTTCCCTACACATTTTTATTGTTGTTGCTATAGTTAGAAATCATTACTTTCAACTATCAACGTCAGACAACATATTGACAGTAGTAATCATATTAGTTGTGTGTGTACACACACAAACACACACACACACACACACACACACATACACACACACACACATACATACATACATACATACATACATACATACAGGGTGGGCCAAAAGTAGGTATACAATCCAAAACTTCATTTTATTACATTTACACTTATTGCAATTACATTTATCAAACAGCTTGATATTGTAAATGCTCCACTTTCTTTGTTCTTGACAGAAATTATTTGCCATTATTCGCGGTGCCTATCGAAAAATAAATAAGTTAATTTAAAAAGTGTATACCTACTCTTGGCCCACCCTGTACATACATATATATATATATATATATATATATATATATATATATATATATATATATATATATATATATATATATATATATATATATATAGGTTCAACATAGAAAAACGACAAAAAGACAACAACGCAAGGACGTGATACAGATATTGTGTTACTGGACGCTCGGGAAACAAAATAATATCTCACAATGCATCTGCAGTACCACTGTTGATCCCAACATTTGGGATACTTAATTGGTCTGTAGAGGACATCCACTCCATAGATATCAAAACCCGCAAAGTCCTGACAACAACTGGGAACTTCCACAGAAACAGTTATGTTGACAGGCTTTTCCTAAGAAGAAATGAAAGTGGCATAGGCCTCAAATCAGTGCAGACGGCCTTCGAATGCCGTATGGTATCACTAAACAACAGGAGCAAAAATAAATATATTATGTAGTGCTGAAAAGTGAAGTGAGCAACATTGTACGAGTGAGCAGTGAATTCCTCAAGAAACATTCTTTTCCTGATGATCTCCTATACAGCCCCAAAACTGCTGGGCTTTCTTACCTCAGAAAACACCTGAATGGAATGCACTCAGCATACAAAAAAAAAAAAAAAAAAGACCATGCATGGCTATGTTGGCCTGAAGCTTGAAGAAGACAGTAAAATTGACAAGAAGCGTAGCCTCTCTTAGACACAAGACCACTATATCACATCACACTTTGAAGGCTATGCGTTTGCAATCCAGGAACAGGAAAATTCCACAAAGTACCTGGTGAACATGAGAGACAGTGACGCTCCTGCAGTCCCAAGGTGCAACCCCATGTGTAGGCTCTGTCATGTTCCTGTGGAAGACATTACGCATGTTATTAGCAGCTGTCCTAAAATGTCATCACAGTACTACCTCCCTATGCGGCACGATGTTATTGCTAAAACAATTTACAATGCCATCCGCAAAAAAGACTGTCCTGAAATAAACTTAGAAAATCCCTCTGTTGTGGAATACATTTATAAACACCAACTCAAGGAATACTGGTGAAATTTTCCCATCAAAGTTTCTATCAAATGTAAGCATAACTGCCAAATATTGTATCATCATATGTATCATAAGTCATCATAGAGGTTAGCTGCCCTGCAGATATAAATATCTCTTTGAAAATCAAAGAAAAAGAGGATATCTATGGGCAACTGCTTCGAAACGTCCAGCTTCTATATCTAGACTATGAATTCATATTGATACCAATAATAATTAGAGCACTAGGTTTTGGAATTTTAACCATGTTTCGTGGTCTGCTACCACAACAGCTCCTTTATAGGATCCAGTTAGCTCAAGACATCATCAGGAGGAACCACGTCCGGTTTCGGCCCCTACTCGTCTACCGTTTTGACGTGGCGGGGCCACCCCCTTTCGGAGGTGTCTTCAGCTCTGGTGTTGGGTGCATGTCTTCTTTCACTGTTTCTGACTGTTCTAATTCAACTGTGGAATGTCCCTTGCTATGGTTATTTTCCAGGAGGTTCTGGCCACACGTCTTACGGTTCATCAACACGCGTTCTTGAATTACTTTCTTCCGACATACCTTCCCTTGGTAGATTAGGATCCAGTTAGCTGAAGACATCATCAGGAGGAACCACGTCCGGTTTCGGCTCCTACTCCTCTACCGTTTTGACGTGGCGCCCCCCCCCCTTTCGGAGGTGTCTTCAGCTCTGGTGTTGGGTGCGTGTCTTCTTTCTTCTATTCCCTGGCTTCTTCGATGCAGCATCAACGAGTGTTAACATCCGACTGATTGTCATGTCAAATTCTCCTTTTTATACCTGCTTGCTAGGCTCCAGCAGGCTGCCCCAGCAAGTTGTCATGTGACACTGTCTAAATTTCCCGCTGCTAGGGTCCAGTAGGCAGACCCAGCAAGTTGTCACATGACACTGTTTAAACTTCCCGCTGCTAGGCTCCAGCAAGTAGCCCCAGCAAGTTGCCACATGACACTGTCTAAACTTTAAGTGACAATGGAGGGCGCGAAGCCACTTCAGTGTCAGCCTGTCTCACCTAGGCATGTTATGACTTTCAAGCCATATTTGGTCTTCCCACTTCAGCCATATATAGAAGCTGGCTTTTTCGACCACCTCTTGTATCCTCCTTATCAGTTTTCTCAGTTCCGAGCTTGAAAACGCAAATCTTAAAGGAGAATCTGAATAAACTGGGATTTTCAGAAAGAGAAATCGACCGGCTAATTTGTATGTTACAAGTGCAATCTGTGAGTGGAAGAATAAAAATATGCAAGACTTTTCTCAAGTTCCAAATGTGAATTTATCTGTGTTATCCACATCCCAAAGATGGAGCCTTGCATCTTTGTTGGAAACCGGCTCCCTCCTCGGTGGAAGATTTATAATAATTAAAAAATAGAAGAGATATACATACATACATACCAGATTAGTGCAAAGTTAATGGCCGATTTTAAGGTATCTATTAAAAATGAAAAAGCCCATGATTAAGACAATATTTATTCGTTAACATAATTTCCATTGCTTTCTAGAACTTCATTTCCTCTGTCAACAAGCTTACAAATGCTATGCTTATAAAATTGTTTAGGTTTTGCTGCGCATTATGAATCCAGCTCATTTTCAACCTCTTCTCTTGATGTCAACCTAAGACCATTCAAATGGTTCCGTAGTCCCTCAAATAAGTGATAATCAGAAGAAGCAAGGTCTGGAGAATATGGATGATGAAGCAATATAAACGCTTCCTTTAGTTTTGCGTAGCCCCCCCCCCCCTATATGTGTGTACATCTGTTTGTTTTCTACACCACCTGTCTTCATCTTTTGTTTTTTTTTGTGAATACTCCCTATATATATATGCATATAATCACATATTATTTGTATTATATATATATGTATATATGTATGTATATGCGTACTAAACTGTGTTGTGACTGTGCACTGGTAAATTACATTTTTTCCTTTTACAAGTGTTATTAAGGACGCAATTGTCTTTATTTCTGAAGTCGCATAGGTTGTGTTGTGGGGGATAATCACTTATTACTGAAGTTTTTTTGTGTGTATGAATGCATGAGCAAATTTTTGTAAGAGCTTACATCTGTAAAAACAATCTGCAAGTATTTTAATTTAAAGTTTTAACTATAAATTGTAACCATTAATTTAATTAGGGATATTTACTTTTACTTATTTAATTGACCACTAAGTCAATTAAATATATATATATATAGCGTTAGCCTTCAGAAATTCAGGATTCGTGTCTGGCGCGCTGGAGATCACTGGGAATGTGGTACCCTTTAGCTTTTGTTGAAGTATGTCTCTAGGAGAAGTCGCTCTTATATAAACCCAAATATTCAGGGAATACGTCGTACATTTTGGGTACCTCCTGTCTGCGCTTGAGATCATGGTGCTCCCACATGACTGAGACTTCGCCTTTCATCATTTCGGGATTGATAAATTAAGCACCAGATGAGCACCAGAGTCGATATAATCGACTTACCCTTTCACCTTAAAATTGCTGACCTTGTGCCAAAATGTGAAACCGATATTACGAATGGCAAATAAGGCGGCACTATGACAGAGTTGTTAACAAGCTGGGAAAAATGCTTAGCGGCATTTTGTCCGTATTCACGTTCCTAGTTTCAGGTTCCGAGATCGACTTTGTCTTTCATTCCTCCGAGCTCAATGAAATAAGCACCAGTTGAACACCGGGGTTGATGTTATCGACTTACCTCCCCCACCGAAATTGCTGGTCTTGTGCCAGAACTTGAAATCAATATAGCAAAGGGAATTTAAAATTAACTTAGAAAAAGAAACTGTTATAGTAATTATAAGTATAACCTTTCGGGAATTATAGCAGAAAAATTTTTTTTAGCTGCAAAACGATTTGCAAATGGCTCAAGATATACAAATACAAACAAATTAGATCTAGAGCAACAATATAAGATATGCAAATGCAACTAAAATGGAAATGCATGAACGTACGTTTGCATGTATGTATGATCTTGTTATTGTGTGTATCTCTGTAAATGTGTGAGAGTGGGGAGAAAGTTGGAATAAGTAGACATGCCATTTATATTTAAACTATTTTAGTCGTTGTACATCCTTGTTTGTAAGCATGTATATTAAAATATTTATGTAGCTTGAGTTAACATATAAACCTTTATGCACTCATATTTATTGTCAGACTTATGTAATTCTCACTTCTTCATGTCGGCTGACACTTAACTATATATTATTCTACAAGACAGGTTTGGGATTTCTTACACACACACGTACACACACACACACACACACACACACACACACACACACACACACACACACACACACACACACACA
>NC_068984.1:50960760-50963937 GCF_001194135.2 Octopus bimaculoides | reverse complement strand
TATATATATATACATATATACGCATATATATATGCATATATATGTATATATATACATACATACACACACACACACACACACACACACACACACACACACACACATATATATATATACATACATACATACATACATACATACATTACATACATGTGTATGTGTGCGTGCGAGTGTGTGTGTGTGTGTACGTGTGTTGATTAACATTTCATTATAGAGGATAGCCATCTCCTTTTAAATCTTTATATTTCTAAACAGCACACTAGCATGAATCTAGCTTCTGATTTGTATATCTTCCTGCAAATATAACAGTTCTGTGATGGGTTTTCGACCTGCTCTGGTGATGAATTATCATGTATTCCTCTGTACCTCTTTAGTCCCTGTAGACCTAAAAACCTTGTCATAAATTGGTATTGGTCTTGGATGGAATATGTTCCTATATGAACATTCAGTTTGTCCTTTGCCACGTGACCGTTTATGACTTATTCATCCAGCTTTTGATAAGAACTGGCGGTTACAGGGAACGCATATGAATCATTCCTCAAATCATAAGGCTTTCGATGAGTCCATTTTATTTTTGCCCTGCTTGTGAGTAACCCATTTCACTTTTGCGTGTTGAATTCTGTTTTGTTTAAATGCCTCACAACCTTTCTTGATTGTACCATACCACTTTGATCAGTCCAAAGAAAGCATTTCTCAGTCTTGGTTTCCCATGCTCAAAAGATTGAGCTTTGTCTGTATCACATCTTTATGTCTTTTCAGGTGTTTATGCTGTGAGTGCTTATTCAGTCTTACTTCGCGATAAACTTTTTTTTTGGAGTTCGTGTGTCACCCATTCTAATTAAACAACCCATCCAGTGCATTTGATTCAATCTCATGATTTTTTCAGGGCTGGGCATATAAGCGTTTGCAAGAACAATGGCATCTGGGGATTTTGTTCAGCACAGTTTTAGTGGAATCTTTCCAGTGATGCAATGCGATGGCGATATGTGGTCCATGTATCTGAAGCAAACAGAAAACAGCTTACAACGCAATTGCAATTGATAGAAATGTCTGTGATAAAAGTGATTCCTCTATCCATCCACACTCGTCTTTCAAGATTGCCGAAATATACTATGGTATCGAATACTCTTTCTTACGACAGTGAATACTAAACAGATATATATATATATATATATATATATATATATATATATATATACAAAGAAAATCATATCTTTATTTTAGATCACACCTTAAAAATCCAACAACTGTTACTATTGCATTAACATATACATACATACATGCATATATGCACCATTGTATAATATTGGTAACTCTACTTGTGATTTTTGCTTTGAAGAATTATATATTATAATTACTTCTAAACTAATTTTATTGAATTTTAATGGGCGCTTAACTTTAAGATTTTGCCACAAATTTAGAAAGACATTTAAATATTTCAATTATTAATTACGATCAACTTTAAATTAATTATTATATAATCAGGTTAATTTCTATTAATGTGGTAAGTAATTAGTTATAGCTATGTAAAGTATCTAAGCTTCGATTAAGTATAACGTAGAATTCTTATCTACAATTTTTATTCTTTTTTATTATCCACCGGGAGCATCAAGAATTGTTAATATTATTAATTGTAGTAATTTTTCAATTATTGTATAATAATCTTTATTCTTATAAACGGGTATAATGTAAAAATAAAGAGGTATTTAATTATCTCATCCGTTATTTTTATTCTTTTGTTATCTAGTGTAGTCATCAATAATTGTATATATTATTATTAATTATAATACGTTATCAATTATCATATAATAAGGTTAATTCTTATATAAGAGTTTATCACAGTGAATAAATAGATATTTAGTTGTCTTTTCTGTAATTTTTATTTTTTAACTACCCAGTGAGATCCTCAGTGGTTGCATACATTGTCGAATATAATATTACATCAGTTATCATAAAATAAAGTTAATTCTTATAGAAGGGTTTATCATAGTAAATAAATAAATAGGTAATTAATTATTGTGACGTAAAGTATATGTTTCTATTAAGCATTACGTAGAATTATTATCTGTAGTTTTTATTCTTTAGTTATCTATTAAGCATAACGTAGAATTTTTTCTTTACATATTCGGTGACGTCATCAATTTTAGCAGATAAATATACTCGTTTTCTACGTTAGATTTTTTTAGGAAAATTTCAAAAAATATGGTATTTTAAAAATTTTATTTTTATACACTAAATTAGTTATTCATAATTGAATAACTAATTGTCGCCCTTGGTTTGGCGTTTGTTTCTGGTAGATTTTTTTAAGAGCCAAAATTTTTTCAGATGTTCAGTTAGAATTTCACCAATTTGGATTACCTTGATAATACTGTGTTGACAGATTTTCGTACATATTATTAATTTTAATAATATTATGTATATCCATCTATCCATCTATCTATCCATCCATCCATCCATCCATCCATCCATCTATCTATCTATCTATCTATCTATCTATCTATCTATCTATCTATCTATCTATCTATCTATCTATCTATCTATCTATCTACATGTGTGTGTATGTGTGTGTATGTGTTTATGAATATATATATATGTATATATATGTTAATGGAATTGAAACAATTTTTGGATTTGATTTTTAAGGTGTGATCTAAAATAAGATATGATTTTCTTCGTACGTATTTTTGATTGTTGTTAATGCTCCAAATTTCTTAAAATTCTGCATAAGGATTGTTGGATTTACCTGGGATTTGTACTATACATACTGGTATCTACTCGTTGGAAATTTAACCTTATTCCTTTATACTGAGTGTTGACTTGATATCTGCCAGGAATTTGTAGTTCTATTTTTGTAGTTCTATTTTTTCCCATCGACACACACACGCACACACACAGACACACACACACCAACACAAAAAAACACACACTCACACACACACACTCTCTCTCTCACTTTTCCTCACCCTCTCTTACTATCCTATATATCTCTCTCTCCACCCCTACACACTCAATAAAACTATATAAAGAGACCCTCCGCAAGGTCTTCTCAAAACAATTTGAAAATCCTACACGATTAGGTGAAAAGCGCTTTATTTAATATGTGACATTAATAAAAATCTGTAAATGTACAAACATCCAGATTTCTGAGTACCTTAATTTTTTTCTATATAATTTCTG
>NC_068984.1:50959872-50960536 GCF_001194135.2 Octopus bimaculoides | reverse complement strand
TATATACACACACACATATATATACACACACACATATATATATGATAGATTTACATACATCAGTTTTCGTGACTTACCAAATCGCCGTCTCCCGCCAAAAGTATTAAATGAAATCATAAAAGAAAAGAGGAAAAAGAAAGAAAACGTAAGACAAAGGTAGGGATCGAACTATCCTGGATTCCACTGTAGCCGATAATTGTGAAGAGAAAGTATTTTCTACAGGGACACACTGATGACCAGTTACACCAAGATTGTTCGTGGATATTTTCCGAACTTGCCTTTTAGACTCTTCTAAACAGATCCGTTTTGATTCGAATATCTTAGTTCAAATGTCTGTTACATATGTGTGAATGATGTGAGTATCTTGCTTGAACAAAGTACACTTTGCTCGAGCAAGATACTGACACTAATCTAGACTCTTCTTGTAGCCTTTGAAAGTTCTTTCAGAACATTGGTGAATATCTTACTAGTGCACCAATACTGGGCCCTCTTATGTCCAAACTCATGCAGCTGGATTTGCTTGAGCTTAGAAGATAAACTTTTACCTTGATACACCTGGGATCACCTTTATTGCAAAATCTGTCCTGCCACTTTATACTTAGAATCTTCCTTATGGAAGACATGCAGAAATGGTTGATATACAAGGGCCACGTATATATATATA
>NC_068984.1:50958655-50959415 GCF_001194135.2 Octopus bimaculoides | reverse complement strand
ATATATATATATATATATATATACGTGCGAACGCGCATGTGGTGTGTGTTTAAGCAACTACATACAGACAAACTCACACAAGCATACACAACACAAACACATTAGCACACGCACTTGCACTCACCAACATACACACAAACACACAATCATATATAAACACGCTCTGTCTTCATTGATCTGTATTCGACATTTTTAAGCTAGCAATTTCAATTCTGAAGTTTTCCGCTTGAAAAGAATGTAACATGCTCGATTTCGCACGTAAATTCTTAATATACTTCTTTAAGTTACTTTTATAAAGCGAGTCTCACTTTCTCTTGACTCCCATAACTTTCTATTTATATATGTTTGAGTGATGTGGTGAGGGTTGAGCAAACGAAGGAGAAGGACTTTGTGCGTGTATGGGCTCTATATGTTTATGAGTATATTTATTTATGCAGTATCATTGCTATCTGTTATCGTGTATATATTTGCCTGCCTCTCCTTCTCTCAGTCTCTTAGTCTGCTTATATATCTGTCTGTCTGAGCGTCTGCCTACCACTCTGTCTGTCTGTCTGTCTGTCTGTCTCTCTCTCTCTCTCTCTCTCTCTCTCTCTCTCTCTACACACACACACATATATATATATATACACTCACATGTATACACGTATGTATACATGTATGTGTGTGTATGTATGTGTATTTATAAGCACCATATCTATCTATCTATCTATCTATCTATCTATCTATCTATCTATCTATCTATCTATCTATCTATCTATAT
>NC_068984.1:50954704-50958560 GCF_001194135.2 Octopus bimaculoides | reverse complement strand
TATATATATATATATATATGTGTGTAAAAAAAAATATATATGTATATATATGGGCACACGTTTGACAGACAAACGCCCTAATGGTTTGCAGTTAATTCCACTAAATAGCGACATTCACTCGCACGTAAATGTCACCTTTGTTAAGTAACGAACCGAAAATTTTTCATTTTAGCTGAAGAAACTAGCCAGACAAAAGGCATTGAATTGGTACATGATCAGTTCGTGAATGAAGATAAATATGAATATGTTTTTTTGAACTAACATGGTCTGTTAAGCCCCACCAATAGACCATATTGTAATGCTTTGGGTTTCAATTCGACGTACCTACCGCCTTTTGTTTTGTCTTGCTTTGTTTCTTTCAGTCCGAGACGGGCCAGAGTATTACTGTGGGGACAATTACTTATTGGCGGTTGTTAGTGCATGAGAACAGAGGGTTAATGAACAAATACTCTTTTGTTGTTGTTGTTGTTGTTGTTGTTGTTCCTGATGATGATATTGATGAGGATGATGATGATGACGAGATTTACGAGGTTGACGAAGTCGTTGTCATCATCAATCCTCCTCCTTCTTCCCATGATAATGATCTTAACACATGCTTCGGTTTATTTGGGTTTATGTCAGAGTTAAGTTCTCCGATTCCTGCTGTCTTCCTCAAATTATCTAAAAAGTATTTTTTGTTTTAAATCAGTATCGTCCTCATCATCGTCGTAGTTGTCTTCGTCGTCGTCGTCGTCGTTGTCGTCATCATGACCACCACCAGTTCCGGCGCCCATGACAGATAGTTCTTGTCTGATATGATGTGTGTGTGTGTGTGTGTGCTTTTAAGCTCCATGCGTCTGTATGAGAGGATCTCTCAAACTTAATAACGCAGTATTCGGTGTTCTAACAAGACTCCCACGTTAAGTTGGATATAAAGATTACCCTTTGATATTAATACTGTTCCCGTCGCTAATTATTTACCATACTTTAAAATTTATTCGTTTCTGTATGGTGTTTATATAAGTTATTCAGCCAACAAGAGTGTTACATAACTTTTAGAGGCCGATACATTGTTTTACAAGCTAGAACATGTAAAATTTTTCAGTAACCGAATACTTAAGAAAAATAGCAAAAATTAACACCAGTAAACATTTTATCTTTCTTTCAAAATATGTTTTCCTTTTCAATTACAATTACTGTTTTACAAACAATTAAAATGTTTAAACAGTTTATATACTAACTGTAAACAAGCATATTGTATTTACAATGTTTGGACATTATCGTGTGAAACAAAGATCACTCAAGTGAGTGTGAGTGAAGTTTTTTCAGTTAGTTGTTTCGTGAAAATACATAATGAAAGAAAGTAAGAAAAGTATGGGAGATTAGCGCAGGAAAGAAAAGGAACACCAAGAGATGGACAAGTTTGATAAAACTCACATTATTATTGTTGTTTGCATGACGCATTTCCAAATATTACAACAAAAGTTTACTTCCAAAGTGACGCGTCGGATGGTGAGTCAGACTGTAGTAGTAGTAGTAGTAGTAGTAGTAGTAGTCCTTGCTGCATTAGGTTCAAGGCCTGAATTTTTTGTGGAGGAGGAATCGATTGCATCGACCCCAATCGGCAACTGGTACTTATTTTATCGACCCCGAAAGGATGAAAGGCAAAGTCGACTTCGGTGGAATTTGACTTCAGAATGTAAAGGCAGGCGAAATGCCACTAAACATTTTGTCTAGTCTGCTATTGATTCTTAAAGTAAAGATGAACTCGGCAGGATTTGAACTCAGAACGTAAAGATACGATATAAATACTGTAACGTATTTTATTCAATTCTTTAAAGATTCTGCCAATCCACCGGCTTCATAATAATAACAATAACAGGGGTATGATCTAGGAAGCGGTAAGAAAAAAACTAAACTACTTGCTTTTCATGGACGACCTGAAGCTATTCACAAAAACTGAGGCAGAACTGGACAACCTAGTCCATTCTGCACGGATTTTCTCCAATGATATTAAGATGGAGTTTGGACTCTCAAAATGTGCTACGATGGTGATGAGACGATGAAAGCTTGCCAGGACAGAAGGCATATGTTTACCAAGTGGCGAAATGCTGAAGGCAGTACAAAAAGGACATGAAGAAGAATTACGCAAGAATGGACTACACGATCAATTCCAATTGGCCACAACAGAAGTTGCTAGAAATATAGATGGGATTGGCTGATGAAAGGAACCCTAAAAAAAGAGATCGAAAGCACCGTACTGGCAGCGGAGGACCAAGCTTTGGTCACGAACTGGAGGGTCAATCTTGGGAATGAGCAAGTGTCTCCGCTGTGCCGTATCTGCAATAGAGTGGGTGAAACAATTGCCCATATCACGAAAGAATGCCCTAGACTTGCTCAAACCCACCACAAGTTGTGGCGACATGGCCAGGTAGCGAAAGTGGTACAATGGAAACTGCGAAAAGTGGGGGCTAGAGAGAGGCAAGATGTAGTATGAGCACAAACCGCAGAGAGTGACAGAGTCGGAGACTAGCGAAATCTTCTGGGATTTCCCAATCCAAACAGATCAGATGCTAGATAAAAACAGACCGGACCTAGAGGTGGTGGACAAGGTATACCACATATGCTATATGCTATATAGTTTATGTTGCATGTCTCTTTGATCCATGAATAGTCAAAAAGGAAGGCAAAATGATAGCTAAATACAACCCCATTAAGTACGAAATAGCCCGGTTATGGAAAATAAAGAAGGAGAAGATAGTGTCAATTATAATTGGATCCTTGGGAACAGTATCAGGAGGCATTAAGAGAAATATAAAGGAAATTGGAATAGAGTACCCAGTAGAACTGTTACAAAAGATTTGCTTCCTTGGCACGGCCAAAATGATCAGGAAAGTATTAGATAGCTGGAAAGAACGGATAGCATGTATGCTGTGTGGACGTGTTTGCAATGTTCTCTGTCCGCCCACCTCTCTCACACACACACTGCAAAGCTTACAGAAGGGCTGCTGAATTGAAATCTCTATGCTGCTTTGAGGAGAAGGTAAAACTTGACAAACTGCTTCTCCCTCTGTTGTTGGATTACCGTGATGTTTGTTTAAAAGAGAGAGATTATGACTGATAAAATAATGAAAGCAATACTTACTAAGCTAGTGACGTAAAATATAAAAATTATCAGAATTGGGAATCAAATGTGAAAATATTATCAGAGGGCTAGCAGAAAACTGTCCGGAGAGCGGTCTTTCTGTTAATATTAATAATGATCTTTTCTACTAAAGCACAAGGTTTGAAATTTTGGGGAGGAGACAAGTTGATTACATCGACATCATTGTTTCACTGGTACTTAATTTATCGACCCCGAAAGGATGAAAGCCAAAGTCGACCTCAAGGGAATTTGAACCCAGAACGTAGCGACGGGCGAAATACCGCCAAGCATTTCGTCCAGCTTCCTAACGATTCTCCCAGCTCAATAATAACCAGTATACGGAGAAAGTAAAAAAGAAAAAAAGAATGAGAAAGGAAACATGAAAACATTGATTCGATAGATACTTGTGTTTTTAATGTCATTTCCTTCGTTTCTTTTTTTTTTTTTTTTCTAAGCAAACTGAAATTATTCCGCACCTAGTGTGTTAGCTGTGTTTGTTTGCTCAAGAATTATTGATATTAGTTATTCTGATATGTATGTTTGTTTTAAGAACACATAAATACACTTACACATACACACATGACTACACATCTCTTTCTTTATTTCTTTATTTCTTTCTCTAGTTCTTTCTTTCTTTCTTTCTTTCTTTCTTTTCTTCTTTTTTCCTTTGTTTCTTTGTTTCTTTCTCTCTCTTTATAACTCCCTTTCATTTTATATATAGATCGGAAGAGC
>NC_068984.1:50950652-50952824 GCF_001194135.2 Octopus bimaculoides | reverse complement strand
AACCTGCACTTCTCCGTCAAGGATCAAATGACGCGACGTTTTTCTGCTTGGAAGCTGTTATTTGTCTGCAATGAAAGAAGAAGAAGAAGAAGAAGAAGAAGAAGAAGAAGAAGAAGAAGAAGAAGAAGAAGAAGAAGAAGAAGAAGGCATATTATACCGTTTAACATTTTGGGAAGTTCGCCACATGCAAGGGAACTCTGAAAGAGTATCTGCGGTGGTTTTCCGGGAGCTTTCTTGCATATATTTTAAAGAATAGCCAGAAATCTATCTGAGCCAGTTGTAAGTTCGTTTTTATCTAATTAATGGCCGATATTATATCTTGTTCCTTTATGTTGATGTAGACGATGGCCACCACATTTTTGGGTAAATCCGCAAACTTGAAGAATTCTTCAAGTTTGCTTATTTGCATATCTCCCAGAGAGGAAGTGAAAACATTTCGGAATTGTTCATTTCATAATTCACTTCTCACTGGGTCTACAGTCAGTGACCATTTTTTTGAAATACTGGCCTTATCTTGTAGCGCACTGAGTCAGATTCTTTTGAAAATTTATAGAAAGATTTAGGATTCATTTTAATATTTTCAAATGCCTTAGTTTTCCTTTCTTGCCTTTCGTTTTCGCACACACACACACACACACACACACACACACACACACACACACACGTAAAATTCATTCACATAGAGCTCATTGGGGGATATGAATATGATTGCACATGAAAATTAACCATTAGTTCTTGGAATTATTTCATACTAATGTATGACTGATTGTATTCAACTACAATGAAAATTTTTTTTAATTATTTACTCACTCTATTTTTAAATATTAGTCATTATATACATGTGTGTGCGTGTGTGTGTGTATATGTATGTATGTATGCATGTATATAGGTTTGTATGTATATATAGATATAAGAATTGAACAAAAACTTTCGGACAGATAGACGATTCAAAGGCGGACAAGAGAAACCACAATTAGCTTTCTTTCCTCAGTAAAGTACCAGAAGTCACGACCATTTAGGAAAGTTACACTTGAGATGGTCGATCTGGTTGCACCCCCCCCCCCCAAAAAAAAAGTCTAGGCTAAGAGCATTAGACCCCTTTGTAAATAAGCTAGCGAATGTGTACCGCAACAAAGACAAAAACAAAAAATAAAAACGGAGAACATGGTATGTATATATGTATGTATATAAACATGCACACACAAGCACACACACACTATCACACACATTTACATACTCGCACTCACACACAAATGACGCTCATCTGCATTTTCCGCCAACCAAATTTCTCTATCCAAAGCATTTGTCAAATAGAATCCATGAAAAAGACATTTCTCCATATGTTGTGTAGTGGAGTTGAACTTGGAACTACATAGATGCGATCAGACTCCTTGCCCTCACTATTATTTCTTCTATTGTGCACTTCTTGCACTGCAGGAAAATTAAGAAATCATTATTATCATTACCATCATTAACGATTTAATAAATCGTTATGTATTATTATCATTATCTGTTGCAACAATTATCTATACGTTGCCATAGCGTTTCTGTCGCGCTTTTGTTTGCTTGCTTTTTGCAGGTTCTATTCTTAGAGAATAAATCAATCACACCCAAACAGACATTTGCACATACGGAAAGACATACAGACACTTATGTACGGTACATACTGAAGTGACAAAAAAAAAAAAATGAAAAAACAAAGCAAAAATAAACAAACATCCGCGTCTATATATATAAAAGATGTTCGGTAAATCTAAATATTAATGTACTTTCCAAACGGCCATTCATAGAGCCTGTGTACGTACTTACACATATGTGTATATGTATATATGTGTGTGCGTGTGTGTGAGTGAGTGTATGTGCTATTTGTGTGTGCAAGCGTGTGTGTGTGTGTGTGTGTGAGTGTATGTGTATGCATATCTATCTATCCATCTGTTTGTTTGTCTGTCTATCTACTCACACATATACACACACACACATATACATATATAATCTGTATAAATGTGTGTGTGTAGTATATTTCTGTATATACACATATATATATGCATCTATATGTATGTTTATATTTATCTATTTATGTATATATATATATATATATATATATATATATATATATATGTATGTGTACTTACTATAGATACATGTATATGCAATTGTTTATATACATATGTG
>NC_068984.1:50946973-50949105 GCF_001194135.2 Octopus bimaculoides | reverse complement strand
CCATTCATGTAACTCCCAATAATAGATGAAATAGGAAAACATATAATTGAATGCAATAAACTACAAAATTCTTTTATTAACCACATCGATTGTGCCATCCCATGTCGATACACACACACACACACACACACACACATGCACGCACACATAATTCATATACACAGACACACCTATATATATATATGTAAATGCACACATATATATCCATGAGTGTACGATTGCATGCACGTATGCATACATGCTCAGTTTTAATATTGCAGTTCTCACTTCCGAGGATTTTAGGGACCCGAGGTTTTGCCGGGAGGCAATAGGCCAAAGTGCTGGGTTTTGTGATTGAACCCAGAATTATGTGTTCTGTGAAGCGAAACTCTTACCCAACCAATCATACCTTCGTCCATAGAAATTTATGTGTTTGTCCTTGCTTATGTTGGTGTAAGTTAATATGCCTATATTTACATACACACTTCAACTTCGGGTGCATCCAACTGTGTGATGTGTGGATCTGTGAATTTCCCTCTGCTTCTGAATGGTGTGTGTGTGATTGTGTGTTTGTACACATGTATATCTATGCATGTTTGCATATATATATAAGTATGTGCGTGGGCGTTGTGAGTGTGTCTTTTGGATTCGAATCCTGGATACGTGGTGCCAAGTGTGTTTTCCCCGTCTTGTGTTTTCATTCCGTCTCCGTTGCTAGTTATGTACGGAATGTGAGACAGAAGGACTTGCCAAAGGATACCGCACTCCTTCTCTTTTCCTCTCCTACTCTGTCTATCATTATCCGTTTATTTTTCTTTGCCTTTCTGTTTTCTACTTCTCTATGCATCTACCTTTACTTTTGTTAGCTTACCTGCTATGAAGTTTCGTAACTGAGGAAGCAATGGTTTCGTGCTCTACCACCTTATAACACAGCATCCCGCATGTTACATTTGTTTGAATCAGTATGATACTGGGTATATGTGGTAGCAGGAGATATTTTTCAACCTTGTTCCGAGCAAAGCAGAACGTTACCGTAGTTGTTGTTGCTTTTAATTTTGTTGTTAGAGCGGTTTGTCTTGTTATTTTAAATATGAACATTTTTGAATCTTATAGTTCTTAGTTTTGGCAAGTAAATATTGAATAATATATTCTGATACATTCTTGCCAATATCTACATGATTCTTTTCTACTCTAGGCACAAGGCCCGAAATTTTTGAGGAGGGGGCCAGTCGATTAGTTCGACCATAGTACGCAACTAGTACTTAATTTATCGACCCCGAAAGGATTAAAGGCAAAGTCGACCTCGGCGGAATTTGAACTCAGAACGTAAAGACAGACGAAATACCAATTTCTTTATTGCCCACCGGGGGCTAAACATAGAAATGGACAGAACAACTGATGGGATCAGTAATGCGGTATGATTTTACATTTAATGTGACTTTTAAAAATTAAATAAAATATAAAAAATTGAATGGAATTAACAGGGATAATACAAATGAAGCGATGATCAGGCCACGCTCCGACCTCAGAAGCCCCGATCTATCGCTGGTACCTTTTTTGTTCTTTTTTTTTTTTCGTCTATTCACACGGTTCCTTGCACGCACAACACTCGTGCAACATGCTTCCATATCTCTTCTCCAGCCACAACTTCCTTTTCAAATGAAAAGTAAATGATTGTAAATCGTGGCCGGAGATAAAGTTGCCCGTCTTTATCCCTTTTATCCTTGTTTTCCATACTGCCTCTTTCGCTATTTCTACAACCGTGAGAAAACAATTCTTACCTTCGTTTGTCAATTTTTATAATTGGGTGGGTCAATTTTTATAATTGACTCAGTCGACAGCTGTACTCTTCCTTCGCCGGACAACAAGTGTTCAGCGAAAGCCCACATTTCAGATATCTCCGGACATTGAACAATAGCGTGAGAGACGGTTTCCCTGTCTCCCCCGCATCTTGGACAGGTCGGCGACTGACGCTTACCGTGTCTTGCGAGCTTATCCCAAACGGGCAAGGCACCTCTGTAGCATTGCCAGGTTATGGACTTTTGCAAGTTGTCCAACGTTCTCAACCCGAATGTACGGTGAAACAGGCTGTCCAGTTGAATAAACCTGAGACCTAGAGTCGCCCCAGGCCATCGTCGCATTCAGACTCTACC
>NC_068984.1:50944970-50946313 GCF_001194135.2 Octopus bimaculoides | reverse complement strand
AACCAGCTAAATGAAATTCATGTATCTGCTAGTTGTCTGAAGAATCTATCCCGGTTAATCTTTGCTCCTGATACCTCCTCGTAAGCCTCAATAGTCTTACCCACTTCACGTAGGCGTGCTACTGAGGTCACGCTGATAGTGATATCATCCGCGTAAGCCGTAACAAACTCCTCTAGACCTGGTTCTCTCGGAATGCCACTCAACCTTTGCTCGAGAGCCACCATATACAAAAGTGGTGAGAGCGGACATCCTTGACGAACCGAATGTCTGATACAAAACGGCTTCCATAGGAAACCGTTCTCCTGAACTATCGAGTCAATGTTGTGGTACAAAGCGATAAACCACCTGAGGAAGCCAAGGCCCAAGCCGAACCGCGCAAGCACAATCGCTAGGTATCGATGGTCAACCCTATCAAAAGCTTTAGACTGGTCCAAATGTACCAATGCCCCACCTTTGCCAGATTTATTACCAACCCTCTCTATGGTATAGCGGATAAGATGGAGGGTATCCTGGATGGTTCTGCCTGGGATGGCATATGTCTGTGCCTCCCCGACTATACGATTCGCGACACGCACCATCTTTTCGCTAGGATCTTAGCCAAAATCTTCACTTCTGCGTTTAACAGAGTGATGGGCCTCAAATTCTCTATTACGTCCCCCATATCCGGGTCCTTTCTGACCAATGTCACTACTCCCCGTCGCACAAATCTGGGGATAAACCCATTCTGTTGCCAGTTCGCGTAAACGTCAGCCAGTAGATGCCCGAACAAGTCTGGCATACATTTATACAGCTCGTACGGAAGACCATCAAGTCCCGGCGATCTACCCGCTTTACAGTCGGCCAAAGCCTCCATCACTTCCCCAGGGGTGATTGGCCATTCGCAAGACTCCGCATCCGACCCCGAGAGACACGGTAGACCGGCAAGAAAGTTCTCGAGAGCTCTCTCACCACAAGGACCGCCGTCACCCCCGAAAAGCTGGGCGAAGTACTTCCGAAAGGCCTCACACATTTTCTCGGGTTCGTTTACCAAGACGCCATTATGATTCGTCAAAGACCGCTAAACACTTTGCCCGGCGTGCTAACGTTTTTGCCAGCTCGCCACCTTAATATTATAAAGGATTCCATGAAAAAGAAACAATTGTCTGAATTAATATTATCTACACGTAATAATGTCTGGAAATAGATTGAATCATTATCCACGGAAATTTGGTAACCACTAGTTAGGAAGATAATGTCTTATCTACTCGGGCATTCTACCTCTATAACATGTGACATCATGGCACAAACAAGACTAACACACACACACACACACACACACACACACACACACACACACACACACA
>NC_068984.1:50939433-50944471 GCF_001194135.2 Octopus bimaculoides | reverse complement strand
GCTGGTTTCTGGCTCACAGATATAGCTTTCTTCTAGCTTAAAGCTTATCAGTAAACGAAAGAGTTCAGTGCAGAGAAAAATGGCTTTTGTAAACAATTCAAGTTTTAGGTATAAGTAAAGGCTTTATGGCTTTATTCATTGATCAGAAACAAGAACAAATCTGCAACAGCATACGTGATCTCAACATTGAAATAGCGATGTTGTGTATTTATCAATGACAGAAATGGATACCAAAAATGAAATCAGTTTAGTTCCGGATAAAGACTGAATTGTATAACCGTTAGTAATTCTAAGAACCTCAGCTGTTATTCTGTGACCTACAACAATATATATGCGATAACTATGCAGAAATATTTAAGTTACTGAAAATGATCTAACTGATGTGTATGGTCCCAAGTAAATTGATGATATTACAAAAGAGTAATAGTAGTAGCAAGCATACGTCAGTTTCGAGAGGCCATGGATCTGCGCCAGAAGAAATCGTGTCAGCTGCTGATGGTGGTGCAGCGTCTGTTGTGGCTGTATAGGTCCACACGTTATTAGCAGTCACGCATACAGCGACTGCATTTTAAGGAGCTCTCTACCGGCGTTACTGGTTTTTCCTTCCGTCGAGTGCGCTTTTCTGTTTTTCTTCCGCTCGCTTCATCACCTTTCGCAGTATTTGTCTCCAGTGTGGGCGATCATTTGCAGCCTCCTCCCATCTCAGGACGTCCAGATCAAGCGATGTCATATCTCTCTTGGAAATCCAAATCAACTATAGCCATTATTCGCCTGCGAATATGACATGACATCATGTACCATATTTCCGCTGATTGTGTCCGGTGCTTAAGTTATCGTAACTAGTCATCGATACACTCTCTACCCTCTCTACAGAATACAGAGTATGTGATAGCGGAGATAAAGAGGGCTGTACCAACATGGGGCTGGTACTCATTATTGGTTAAATAAACACAGCGTCGGGTCCAAGAACTGAACCCATTTCTCTGTGATCGTGAACCCAACACGCAAGTCACCAGTCACACACATTCACATGCTTGAACAGATACATGTAATATATATGTGGCGTGTGTATGTGTATATGTATACATACATAAACACATAGACACAGAGACACACACACGTATACATACATACATACATACATACATATATACACACATACATACACACATACATACATACATACATCAAGCAGGTATATGTATTTCAATATTCCATTTTCGTATCCAAGGTCCACTGACTACTGAAGTAGTGAAATACTTGTACATTTTCAAGGTATATGTAGTACTTAGATTCTACTTTTCTTTCTACAAAATCATTTTTTGAGTCATAGGCTTCTCGGATGTCTTTTGACAACTATAAATTAATATCCCTATATAAGTATGTATGTTCATATGTATGCTTATAAGTATGTATGAATGTATGCGTGAATTCTTAGACTGTGTTATTAGATTTACACACACACACACACACACACACACACACACACACACACACACATACATATATATGCATATATACATATATATATATATATACATATATATACATATATATACACACGCATATACAAACTTACATATATATTCATAGGCACACACGCACGCACACACGCACACACATATGGGTACATGGGTATGTGGTTGTTTCTTTGTCCCTGTCATATAATTGATTTCCTGACACTATCGATCTCTAAACGAAACTTCAAAGCTGTACACATTCCTTCTTGATGTAGATTGTACAAAGAATATAAATTGTTGTTTGTAAGTTTACGCACTGAAGCAGGATGTTTTCACACTACGTGCAATCAGCTGCCTAGCATTTCCACCGCCACCACAATCATCACCATGAAAGACAAAATACAAGAACAAAAACAAAAAAAAAAAAGTACGGCCACTCACAACTTTTCCCCATTAAGCATTATCATCTTCAGCAGTCCCCGATATTATCGTCATGCCCCTCTTTCACCATCATAGCAAGCACCGTCACCATCTCCACGATGATGACGACTATGACGAGCAACATTCCATTACCAACTTCTCGATTCCCATACCATCTTTACACTAACACTCCAATCACCACCACTCAGTGCAACTAATCGCTTCATTAGTTTCATCATCAGTACTATGATCGTCGTAATATCCACTAGCAGCAGCACTATCACCGCCACCTCTTTCATGCTCGCAAGAGATAGAAGCCTCATGTCACATCCTCACATATGTATATGTAAGGCACATTAGAGCTCGTAGTTCCAAATACGTCTTAAAAAACGGAATAGGTTCGTGGCTGGAATGTTTTCTGAGGTTATCAGTTTGCACAATCAAAGCTGAACTTGTGTGAGTCGCGAACATCAACAACCACTAGCCTTCCATCGAATTGAGTACCATGACAGACTTGCATCATCTTCTACAAGTCAATATATCGTATGTATTTTCCGGCATACCAGTAGAATTTTTCGGACCAAAATTTACTGCAAAAAAGGCATATCGACTTATGCACCAAGACGACTTTGGAGGACCGAATATTCCACGTGAAATGCAACAGGATTTGAAAAGAGCGACAATTTTTGAATGTTTAAACTACTTGTTTCGGCTTATATACCGGAAAATACGGTACTTACAGATGTTAAGAAGTGTGCCTGGCAATCACGCGGTCCCGTGTTCAATCCTACTTCCTGGTGTCTTAGGCAAATATCTTTTATCATAACTTCAGTTCGACCCAAATTAGTAAAATTAGGGAGATGGAAACTAAACTGTGTGAAACTTGATCGGATTGTTCATTATTGGAATTCAAAATGACCGTTTCATCAACATACAAATGTCACATTGATTCTGCAAGGGAATTACATTAACAGTGCAAGTGTTTGAGGAATACTCACTCACTCCATACGTTCGTTGAACTAACGTTCAACGAACGTAGTTCACTTGACTGAACAAATTATTTCTCATCATCAGAATCGGAGTAGGTTCTTCCAATACTTGGCAGAAGTACACCAGCGCGCTTAAAATTACAATAAATGTACTAATTATCAAATTCATGACTCGTCCTTACCCATCTTTCATAAAATAACCATCACCATCTTCGCCACCATCATTTCTGTCCACCGCTGCCACAAAGCAACGAGAGAGCACCTACATAGTCGTTTGATCTGTTAGTGATAGCAACTAAATCTCCCTCAATTCACACACTGACGGTTTAAAAAGGTGCATATTAAATGACATTGGCCTAGATGCATATCAAATGATATTGGCCTTGGTGCATATTAAATGATATTGGCCTAGGTGCATATTAAATGATATTGGCCTATGTGCTCTAGGATTAGAAAAAAGGCAAAGATGTCTCTGTTTGTTCAGAGCGAACCCGGTCCTATGCAGCAATTGGTGAGTTTAGATCTCTGTCATTCGATAATGAGTATTCAATTATTCAACCAACTAAATTAACTGATCCTGAATGAACGTGTAAGGTGGATAAGCAGTTTATAGAGACGTATACCCGTAACTTAATTCTCAAGCAGAATTTGTGTGAGACAGTATATGACAAGACTATACATTTGAACTATAAGTAAAATCCACCCGACATGTATATCTTGGACTACGATCTGTTTTATTCTTAAAACAACACTATGTGGTTAAAGAAGATTTGGCTGGAAGACTATACATTTGAACTATAAGTATAATCCACCCGACATGTATATCTTGGACTACATTAACAAATGTGATCTGTTTTATTCTTAAAATAACACTATGTGGTTGAAGAAGATTTGGCTGCTATTTCGAGCAAGACAAGACGCCACTTACGAGCATTGTAGTTGGTTCTGATGATTATCATCATCGTCATGGTTATTGGTTGTTATTGTTATACTTTAAGCCCAGTTCAACCCTGTTCGAACAAGCCTGGGGTCAAACGCATGGCAACCACGATCATCCTGCCTTTTGCCTATGTGCTGGCAATCAATTTCCAAAGTGTCCGTTTTTTTTTATGACGCTCGGGTGTAATTTGAGAGAGAGAGAGAGAGAGAGAGAGGGGGAGAGAGAGAGAGAGAAATTCTAGCATTATTTTGATTAGGTCGAGCTATCACTTAGAGGCTCTTTTGTTGATTCCTGGTACTGATTGTTCTTATCGATTTTTGATGGTTATTGTTGTTGCCGCTGCTCAGTCAAGACCAATTCAATGTCACATCGATACGAGTTGAAAGACCCCCAGACCTATTGCTTCTTAAAGAATAAAAAGTTTTGAATAGTACAACGATGCACTATAATATAAAAAATGGACTTTATATTTGTTGTAATTTAGTTATCTAAAGTCCGATGATATTTCGGAATACAATTCCTTCTTCAGATCTTCTTAGATGGAGTCTATGCTATAAACTGTTTACTAATGGCTTTTCTTTTCTTTTTTTTTCCAGAAGTGACGTAGTAGTGGTCTCACGAAGCTCCTTCTGGAATTCCTCATGAGAAGTTTGTAAGGTCGGCTATGTTTCAATCTCGTGTGTGTTGGTATATCTGTAGATCTGCTTCTACAGGACTCTGCCCTGTGGAGGAATATAGCGGACGCCACGGACAACAGTAACTTGAGCAGGCTGTGTTTTCTCAGCTATTAACTGACGGAATGGGTAAAATAATCACTATCCTTCCTTTTTCATGTCGGTAGGATGTGATCAGAGGAATATTTCGCTATTTATTTCTTGCAAGTCAAAAAATTTCTTAGTTGTTCTCTCATCTCGTTGTAGCATTGGTGCTGGCGTTGCAGATGAAGATTATGTTTAATAAAAACAGATGTGGAGCAGGACGAAGAGGAAAGGAAGTTGCAGCGTTTGTGTGATAACAGTACATTCTTTCAGATATTGAGATATTGATTGATTTAAGAAACACGTGTATGAGAGGGAGTTTATAATATTAATTCAATCTATACACATAGCTGTCACGTATATTATGAAGCATGGAATATTGAAAGATAAAGTCGACAAACGACGGGATTTGAATTAGCATAGTCAAAATTCTGAACGATATATACAGTGATGATGATGATGATGATGATG
>NC_068984.1:50938007-50938859 GCF_001194135.2 Octopus bimaculoides | reverse complement strand
ATATATATATATATATATATATATATATATATATATATATATATATATACATACATGCAAATACATATAATGATATATGCAGTCACATATTTTTATATGATAATATTATCAATGAATAGTGTTGTTGTCTTTTCCATATTTTTATACGATGAGATATCAGCCAACATAAACACAGAACTATAGAAACGATTTTAAAGAAAATCTAAAAAAGTAACATAATCGCACATAAACACACACACACACACACACAGAGAGAAAAATGCACACACACAAACGTAATATATATGCATATATTACATATCAAAAGAATAAAACATAAATTTAATGAACGAATGTGTGGGGGAAGTCGTTACGACTCAACCACAAAAATGACAACAGAAGAAGAAGAACAACAGAAACATAACAGAAACACCACCAACAAAACAACACCAACGAAAGAAAACCAATGATGAGGAATGGAGCAGAATTCTGATGGGTTTAAAATCCTCGTGAAACGTTTAATTTAAGGATAGACCATTGCTTCCATCTTTTTCATTACAGCACTCTCGTGTCCGTGGAATTGATAAACTGGAATCGTGTGAAAATTTAACCGAATGACGTATCACCCTCCGCTAATAGCTTTCCCGCCAAACGGTTTAATAACGATGTGTGTGTGTGTGTGTGTGTGTGTGTGTGTGAATGTGTACATGGGCATTATAATCTATGAGTACATATGTTTGTCTGAGTGTATGTGTGTATGTAAGAGAGAGGGAGAGAGAGAGAGAGGTGGGGGAGAGTGTTTGTCACGGTGTTATCTTTTGGTGGCAGCGTTCAATCATCGCTGCATTCTTCTGCTCCGTTTTATGATTGATT
>NC_068984.1:50933342-50937532 GCF_001194135.2 Octopus bimaculoides | reverse complement strand
TATATATATATATATATATATATATATATATATATATATATATATGTATGTATGTATATATCCACATATATGCTAATGTAAGTGTTTATGTATGCATGCATATGTATGTGCATTTGCGTATATATGCACATATATATACATAAATGTATATACGTATATCACCATAAATGTACACATACACAGACAGACACACACACACACACACACACATAGGCAAGTAATTTATAATGAACAAGTAAAAAGGACTCAGTACATACTCCAGAGTACAATATATTTATTCTGTTGGGTTATCCTGCCATTCTTTTATGTTTGAAAGTTGTTTGATCTATCAGACATTGATGCAAGTCCATAATGGAAAGCATGACGTAATCTAAAATTGCTCTGAACTTCACTATTTTGATGGTGGACTCATGCCATGAGACAACCTATTAACAGTAGAAAGCCAAAATAATTTTTGTAAGTTAAGGTAGCTGTAGTTGCCTTGATAATAAAATTTTTCGCTATAGTTTAAATTATCTAAGTTATAGCTCGCTTTTAAATATCAATTTTTTGGCATCCACAGTATCGTACAGTGCATATAAGAATATTCCTTTCTTAAGTGTGTGTACCAACATAGAGGCGAAATCTTAAGTGTGTACCAACATAGAGGCGAAAGCTTAAGTGTGTGTACCAACATAGAGGCAAAATCCAGTGCATATTTCATTTCTAATTAATTTTTAAATATTTTTTTGTCGGGAGGGAAGGATTTTCTCATGTCCCTTTGACAGGGATTCTATTACTGGTGGATGAAGAGAGGAGGTTAACATGAAATCGGAGAACTTGCCCGACTGCCTGACACAGAATAGACTCTCTTGTGGTGTTTAACCATTTAGCATTCAGATTAATTTGTCGAATGTAAGCAATACTTATTTATTCACATTGCTTTGAATTTATCTTGCATTATCTTGTTTACTTTTAGTATGACATTGTAAGGTTGGTGTAAGAGACCGTATCTGGCCTGATATGACCGGTTTAAATGCTCGGGTGACAAATTAAGGCTACCAATTAAGTCATGGCGTAATTTGAACACAAGATACATTGATCTAAAACAAATACCTCATCTAGTCCGTTAACCTGACTGTTACGTCAATCCACCGTCTTCTTTTGGTAAATTCTTTGGCGTTCGTGAAAGGGTGAAAATGGATATTTGACCCGGGCGGGGTTTAAACTCGGAGTATCGTGTCGAAACAAATAATGTGAGACATTCTGTCCCTAAATACTCTGCTAAATCGGGGGATTCACGTACTATGTGTCAATCACGGAAAACATCATAAACCGTTGCCATCGTCAGTTAGAGCAAAAAGCTAGTTGAATTTAATGTGTGTGTGTGTGTGTGTGTGTGTGTGTGTGTGTGTGTGTGCGCGCGCGTGTATGTGTGTGTGAGTGTGTGTGTGCGTGCTTGCGTGTGTATGTGTGGGGGGGGTACATGCACACACATATATACATGCACGCGCGCGCACACATGTGGTTAGTCCACATTAGTTGTTAAGGAGCACAGGGTCGATTTCCCAGTTTTTTGGAATATATATTCCTCCTTGGACAGGATGCCTGTCTGTCGCAGGATTACTCATTGAACATGAACTAACCACTAAGCCATGCGTCTTTGGATAGCATACACACACATACACGCATGCATAGACGCATACATACGTAGATAGATAGATAGATAGATAGATAGATAGATAGATAGATAGATAGATAGATAGGTTACAGTTCCAATCCAACACAGGAATGGTAAGGATCTGTAAGACTTTCCAGATGTTTATCATTTAAATATTTATGAGCATGTCTAGATATGCAACAATATGCATGAAGATACGTACATAAAACATACAAATCTACACACACATACATAATTACATACATACATACATACATACATACATACATACGTTGTTGTTGATGTTGAAATTCCAATGAAGGAACTTTGGATCTAGGTTAGAAACCGGTTCTTTCTCTATTGGCAAGATATCTTGAAATAAACTGAATAATGACATACATACATACGGTGAATTACGGGTTGTTAAACCACTTCAATATTCAATATTTAGTGGTTGAAGAGCTGTCACGCTACACTTAAAATGCTAGTCAACAGGAATTTTACAATAAATTTGACTCTAACCTCAGTATTGAGTCCTCCAATCACTAATGTTTCTTTATAGCTTTCATCTTTCCTTCAAACCAATATCTTTTCCTCAACATGTATGTTCGTGTTTGTGCGTGTGTGTTGTGTGTGTGCATGCGTGTGTGTATGTGTGTGTGTGTATGTGGTATGGATGCGTATGTGTGTATCCTGACACACACACGGACACGCGTGCACACACACACACACACACACACACACACACACACACATACACACATACACACACACGTATGTATTTATAATGTATATGATAAGCAATCAACAATGACACAGCTCTATGCAAATGAGACAACATCTATGCAAATGAGACAACATATATGTAGAGATAAACTTAAAAAGGCCTGTTTGTGTCTTGTTCGTTGTTTTGTTATTTTGTTTGTTTCTAACATACTCTGTTTATTTCGTTGTTTTTTCATCAACGATATACATGCACATACTGTTGCGTGTTTTCAAAAATGCGCTGGCATACAGATTTTAGTACCTGTAGGTATTGATACTAATGATAATCGAAATAGTATCAATTCATACTCTTCTATTCATTGTCAATAACACTGTTTTGTAGAAACCTGCGAACGCACGCGCGCACGCACGCACACACAAACATAGACACAAACACACACACACACACTTCCATGCACACACGCACGGACGCAGGCTCTCTCTGTCTTTCTCACACACACACACACACAAGCACACACACACACACACAAACAAACACACATTCACATGCACGCACGCAAGCTTTCTCTCTCTCTCTCTCTCTCTCTCTCTCTCTCTTTCTCACACACACACACACGCACAGAGACATGTATACAGACACGCAAACGTATGTATACACATATACATATGGACATACGTGGAACAAGTACATATTCATATATATATGTATATATGTATATATATATGACTAACCGAGCCGAATCTTCGAAGTTGCCTTCAGCTCTTCAGCTTCTTTCTTGTAATGTGTGTGTGTGTTTGCTCTCTTGTCTCTGTGTACTATTCCAGTATAAAAGTTCAACTGCGTTCCACCAATCAGCGGCAATTTCATGAGTAATATATCCATTAATTCGAAGCTGAAAGTTCTTGTGACAAATATTATGTAATGCAAGTATACAAGCATACATACATACATACACACAAACAGACAGACAGACAGATAGACAGATCAACAGAGAGGTAAATGGATAGATAGATAAATAGATAGATAGATAGATAGATAGATAGATAGATAGATAGATAGATAGATAGATATGAAGCCATGTTTCCCCACCACAAGAATGACTTAAATCTTATTGCAGGTATTATATTTCAACAAACTAAGCATTGAACTGTATGTTTCGAAATGTTGAGAGAAATTGCTTCTGACGAAGTACTTTACAATTATCCTCGGCACTGGATGCTGACAATACTCATAGAGTTATCTTCAAAATTTTCTTAATAATTTAATGAAAGTAACAAAATATTGTCTTTTTTTTTTTTGATGATATGCTTATTAACCAATTTCAGTCCCCATGAAATAATCTATAGGTATTTCATTAGCGACCATCTCAGGCAAACTGCTTAGCGGCATTTGGTTTGTCTTTATGTTCTGAGTTGAAATTTCGTCGAGATCGCCTTTGCCTTTTATCCTTTTGGAGTCAATGAAATTTCGGAGTCGATAAAATTACTACTAATTGAGCACTGGGGCGATGTAATCGACTTCCCCATCAGCCGAAATGGCTGACCTTGTGCTAAAATTTGAAACGAATATTTAGAAATCTTTTCAACTCATTATACAATCGTAAGATTTGATAATTAGTTGAAAACACATATCTTTTATTTTATGCTGATGTCTCTTTTACTCTTTTACTCTTTTACTTGTTTCAGTCTTTTGACTGTGGCCATGCTGGAGTACCGCCTTTAGTCGAGCAAATCGACCCCAGGACTTATTCTTTAGAAGCCTAGTACTTATTCTATCGGTCTCTTTTGCCGAACCGTTAAGTTACGGGGACATAAACACACCAGC
>NC_068984.1:50931460-50932956 GCF_001194135.2 Octopus bimaculoides | reverse complement strand
CCACAGCCCGTGCAGGAAATGAGCCATTCCTGGGAAAAGGTCTGCACTGTAGGTTATACGAGGTAGCATTTCCAGCTCCTCAAGTACTTCAGGTCTACGCTTAGTCACACTAGCAGTGTGTACAGCGGCATTGGCATGCTGTAGGAGTGCATGTCTTCGATTGACTAATGCCGAGTAGCGAGCTGACAGGCTCAAAGCGAAACATTCCTTCGAAATTCCACCAAACACACAACAGGTTCTGAAGCCTGGCTGGAACGAAGCCACTGTTTCTCTAATTAAGATTACGAAAATAGTTCCATTTTCCATCTTCAGTTACAATTCGACACCAAAAATGGGCATCTCGAGGATTTGCCAGCAGTTATTTGAACATTTTCAGACGTCGCTGAGCCTGGTTATTGGTCAGTTCATAAGAAGCTTCTCGACAACGTCTGATCACGAATTCGAGCATATGGCGGTATCAATCGATGATGCTTTATGAAGGATCAAGCTGGTTTGTCTTTGAGGATGGTGTCACTTTCCTTGAAACATCATCAACCTGTTTTGTGCCACACGTTCGTTGACAGCTCGTGGGCCTTCCACATCATTATTTTTTTCCCGTTACCTTTGCTCTCAATCCTTTTTTCCAAAGGTAGCGTAAATAACTCTAATTACAACTTTTTCATCACTCATTATCAAAACTGTAAAATAAAGGATAAACAATTGATGTTTTTATGTTATTTATGAAAATAAAGAATAAACAATTCAGCAACGATTGGACGAATTGTATCAAATTAACAGTATCATAGGAAGATACAAGTTAGCAGAAAATCATCAGTGAAAATCCGAAAAACCTTTTGACTCAACATGTTAAAAATATTACTTCCTTCTTTTTAGAAATTTTCTCCATGACATAACCATAGGAATATGAATTAAACATTTTATGAAGCGACACAATTATTACAGTTTGGAAGAAATTCATGGAAAATGTGTTTATCTTTTCTATTTTTAACTTATTTAATATATAATCCTCGTATTTATCACCTTAAATATCATTAAAAAATTTATAACTTTATCCCTATTAACTACTTGGTTTTGAGTTCATATTTATAAATATCCCTATAATACTTCATATGTATAATTTACATATAGATTGAGTATGTCTCTCCCATCATTTCAACTCTCCAAAATCTACTTGGAGGCATACTGTTTCTTTTCTTTTGTTTTGTTTTTACTTCTGGCACTACGAGTCTTGTTTACAATTCAACTTGTTTACCATTCGATCATTCATAAAGAATTTAATTACTTTTATCTAACTTTGCCTTAACTATAATTATATCTGTAATTTAAAATACCACCGAGTATTACAACTTATCTAAGTATTCCTTCCGGTATTTTAAAACGTTTGTTTACAATTTGATTTGTGCTTCCCACTAATCATTCTCAAGCTACATTTGTCTTAGTTAAAATTATATAATTAATTTTATTTAATTAGTAATGCTCACTATATATATATATAT
>NC_068984.1:50927839-50929875 GCF_001194135.2 Octopus bimaculoides | reverse complement strand
ATAAACGACTATATGAAATAAAAGATACACTCATTACCAGGAACTAGCCACCATCACTAATTGATATAGGCTTTCATCGTGCCCTACTATACATCTCCACGCACAACCCCCTTAACAACGAAGCCTTAGACACTATCCTCCAGAACATTACCCTACTAAAATAGGACCACAGAATGAATTTAATCCTCCATAACGCACACCATCATAAAGAGCAAAAGACAACCCAAATCCGAGAAAAGTCTCCGACACAAGCCCAAGTACACTCGACAATAACACTGAAGCCGTCAGTAAAAAAAAAATCGAAAGACCTAACTATGGTATATGCATCAACCTAAATGAAGGATCGGAACTCTCTTTCAAACAGGGTCAACATTTTACAGTGAAAAACAACTTCACATGTGCATCGGAGAACCTAATATATGTATTAACTTGCTCTGAGTTTCGATAGCAATACATAAGCCAAACCAAAAACATTCTACGTCAAAGGATGGCTCTACATAGATCCCAGATCAAACTTCAGGAATACAGAAAAATAGCATTCAGCGAACACATCGACTTTAGAATGTACTGAATATTATGGTATCATACATAAGTAGCTGCCCTAATACGTCGTTATGGTGTCATCTACTTACAAGGAATGACGGCATGGCCAAGAGACTGTGTAATACAAACCTTAGAAAGGATAATCATGAAGATAAAATTTAAAGAAATACAGGCTTGCGGAGAGCGTAAGTGTATATAATATAAAAGAATATTTGTGGAATATCTCTGTTAAGACCTCATTAAAATTCAAGCGTAACACACCAGACTTAATTATCTGTGACTTAGGAAACCTATTGTGCATAATAGTGGAAATCAGACGTTAACACAGTGTTAAAGATTAAGGGGAAAGAAAACATTTATGCCAAACTGATAAGAAATCTGCAGTTATTCCATTCTGACTATGGTTTTTAAGTTTACACCTATAATTATTGGGGTACTTGGATTTGTGACTAAGTATCTCAGTACCAATCTTAAGAAGCTGGGTTTCACAAAATAAGTAAAGAGACGGGTAATTAGGAAATTACAATTACAAGCCATTAAAGGCATCGTGAAAGTATGTAAAATATTCCAGATGTTTTAGCATGTAATAAATGAATATACACACATGTACACACACAAACATATGTATGTATACTCATCCATGAATCAAAACATACTAATCCATACCGCAATGACATACACGCTTGCACACATGCATACCGTTGCACATACATATTTATATGCAAACATACGTGCATGCATGCATAAATACAGACACACACACATACGACTACCCCAATGAAGTTGTCTAAATTCCGGTGAAAGGACCGGCCCTTTCTCTATTGGTGAGGAATTTGAAAAACTAGACACAGCAAAACATGTTTACATACATGCATACACACACACAAACACACACACGCGCGCGCACTCATACACACACGCAAGCATACATACATACACAAAGTAGAGACTAATTATACATACGTATATATGTACAGACACACCTGTATACAATTATACTTTATGTTCAAATAGAAACATTATACCTATGAAATTCCTGCGTGGTTCTGAGATGCTTTTTTTCTCTCTCATTCTTTAAAGACAGATGAATTCAGTCTGAATCGTTTAGTTTCATCTTAATAATTTTATTTTATTTTTGACTTGTGAAATATCTTCTCAGCTAAAATAGCTTTTGATATTTAGCACTTGTGATGTAAATTAACATTAACTGTTTTCACCATTTTCTTTTTCTTTTTTTCTCTTTTTTCCCATCCTCTTTTAGTTATTACTTTTATTATTTTATTTATATCCGCCAGAACCAGCTTTCACTTTGTGTCAATCTCCATTCGCGTCATCTACACTTGAAAACAAATAAAAATAATTAAAAATTAAAACACATTAAAACCTCTTAACACCATTGCTTCATTTTTTAACGCATCTATTTACATATCAAAAACTTTGTTTACTTCTTAGCATCGTAGCTATTTTATATATATATATATATATATATATAT
>NC_068984.1:50924019-50927586 GCF_001194135.2 Octopus bimaculoides | reverse complement strand
TACACATATACATATATATATATAATAACCATCGATCTTTTTACATAACTGTTTATCAAAGATATTCCGAAATATAAGGAACTTTACCTCCACCATAATTTCCTAACTGTATAACAAAATTGTTATTATATAATATATCAGCTGCATTTAAAAAAATTTTGAAACTTAATTTATATTATATGAATATTGCTCAGTTTCATCTTAAAATTACAGTTACATCTTTTTAAGAAAGTGAGTGACTAACTATTACAAGTTATAATTTGATAACGTTAGTTGGTGATACGGTTAACTACGTTGAGTTAACCATACAGTTACTTTTTCCTAGTCGTTAAGAATACAACCAGACATGTTTGATTTTTGTGGTTTAATATCTCATTTAAAATATTTCTTACTTTTTGTGTATAATATTGTTCGATGTTCTCTTATATTGATTTCCAATATACACCCAATTTCGCTCTTGGCGAAATTCGAACCCATAATGTTAATGAATGAAACTTAACCTCACAAGGTATTTTGTCGATCCTCTCACGATTTTGCTAAAGGGTGTTTCAGAGAAATCTAGCAATTTGTCTTCTGTGTATGGAAACACTAACTCACTTTTTCGATTAATGGATTTGTTGAAGTTTTAGAAAGTATTGGATCATCATTATTCCGTTCGAAATATATACTTATTGGCAAAGTACGCTGGACAGATTTCATTTTCTAGGATCAGTAAAATATGGGATTAGTGCTTAAGGAATACTGCAACAGAAATCCTAAGTTCAGATAGGAGTAGGAACCAGTTTAAGAGTTTACAATTCCACATCTATGTAAAGAATGCAAATTTATCAGTGAAACAATCTTGTTCCTGCTCTCATCATCACGGTCAAGACGTAACTAAACCTTCAAAGCCTCTTCAAATGGTATGCTTCTCTTTGACCGATAATCTCTCCTGAAGACCTCACATCTACAACATTTCTAAAGCTATAATGCAATGGTTTTTTCTTCCTCTTTTGAACCAGAAAATGTTTCAGTTCTCAATAGTTGTTATTTTTTGTGAATATGAAGGGAGACCCAGAACAGAGTTGTCTTCCACACTTGCTACACGTTCGAGCATCACCCAAAAAGATAAACGACTGATGGGAGCGGAATCATTCACAAACACACTCCGCTCTCTGACTCAGAAATGAAGCAGCTGTCTCCTTATACTAAATCATCGTCGTCAGACTTGTCTGATCCTGTGCCATCTCAAACCAGGCCGAACTCATTCATTTCCTTTTCTTCGTTTATCTTCTATATTGCTTCTGTCGTACTACGTCTTGTACTACTTACGATTTCAAATCATTTCTCTCATATATTCCAGCTCTGTGGAACACTTCTCTAACCAGGCTTTTTCTGCAGTGGTCAACTTGCAATTGTTCGAGGAGAACAATAGTCACACCAATCACATCAACCTTGAAGGACCTGTAAATGCTATGGATGCAGTTCCTTTCTCCTAGCAAGACAAATAAATAAATAAATAATTAAAAGAACGCTACCAAATAAAGAACCAGTTTGAATGTACAGACTCTAATTCCAGTCAGATTCCTAAGTTTACAACAACTTAGATATTATCCATAGGAGATCAGTTCTTTAAATTGTAAGAGAGTTGAGCAGTTGATAAAATACAAGAAGGCCGTACTAAAGGTACTTTTTTGATAAATTGCGACAGCATAATCATGGTTCTCATTTAAAGCATTACAAGCCCTCATAAAAAAGATATTTTTTTCACAAGATAATTGTTAACATTTACTTTGGATATCTCTACGAATGACCTTTCCGCAATTTGGTTTGTACAAAAAGTAAGGTAAAAATCCTTAGTCATAAATTCTTACATAGTTATTCAGTGGCTCAATCAGCGTACGTGAGTTACGATTGACTAAGAGTGATTACTGTCTTGAACACAACCAAACATTCATAGATTTCTCTGAAGTTTCATGTATAAGTGACAAAACATCTTCAAATGACTACAATTTGATGAGGTTGGTGAGAATATGCAATGATTATCTGAAAAGACATTCGGCGGTTAGGTACGATTTATGAGAAGTTAGAAAGACAGACAAAAGCGGTGATTTTTTTTCTTTTTTTAGATTTCCTCCGTTTTGTTCAGTTATAATGTTCTTCCCAGACATAGGAAGTTCTCTAAACACTACTACTCGATTAATATACTGCTGTAAAGATGCATTGTAAATGAGGAAAATACTGCAGAGCACTTCATGAAAGTACTCCCGTTTTCTATGAGGGTCGTTAATACCGCCAAAACTTTACCTTCGTTCTCCAAAGCGCCGGTACGTCTGTGCGGTAAAGAAGACTGCTTTTCAACCACGTAGTTTCGGGTTCAATCCCAGAGCGTACCACGTTGGATAAATGCTTCTACAATAATCTCAAGCCAGCCAATGCTTTGTGAGTGTATTTTTTGACAAAAACTGTAAGGAAGCTCGTCGTATGTATATATATATATATATATGCACGTGTGTATGCATCTGTATGTTCGTTTTACGCCGCTTGACAAACATTGTTGGTTTGTTCACGTCCCCATAACATTAGCAGCTTGCTAAGAAGAGACCGATAGAATAAGTACATGTTTAAATTAAATACTGAGACTCCTTTGTCCTTCACTACAGTTCCCAGGCATGGTCGCAATCAAATGACTGAAACGGGTAATAGAATAAAAGAATAACTAAGAGATAAGTTTTCATTCATTAAGAATTTCTTTTACGTACGTCTATCTGCCACCTACCTGAAACCGCATTTTGATGAATGGTGTGTAGTTCATATTCCAATGCAGGTGTTACGCTGTGTTCTTAAATACGATATTCAGATCTGACATAATCAACTTTTTATAGACAAAAGCTATATCATAAAGCGACTTATATACTTCTGGGATTTTACAGAATAGTATCATAGACTGCCAAATGAATTATGGGGCGTACCCCAATGACATTAAAGTGTTAAATAACAAAGAAATATTTACTAGAAACAATAACAAAGTTAATTAGTTTTTGTTTAATTTTTCTTTCTGTTTTGAAAGCCACCCTTCACGCAAAAATTAGAAACGTTTCAGAGTCTGGTATTTTTATGTATTCACATATTTGTGTTATTTATTTTATGCATTACACATTTATGTTTTGGGTAATATATATTATTTGCGGTTCACTATTATACAATTACAGGTCTTTGAAATACTTTCCTAGGTATTTATGCCACATTCCGGTTAGACTCCACATCTGCAAGTAATGCAGATGGGGTTATATGCAACATTGTTCTGGTTGTAACGGAGAGAATACAAGAATATGCAATGATAATATAATTAGACGTGGAGCTGTCAGAATCCTGCTGCAATTGCTTACTCTCTTTCCTCCATTTTTGTGTTAATTAAAAACATACATACGTACATGTTCACATACATGCATACATAAGTACATGTATAACACACACACGTATATATATATGTGTGTATGTATATATATATATATATATACATACACACACACACACACACACACACACACATATATATATATATATAAATATATATATATATATATA
>NC_068984.1:50919212-50923514 GCF_001194135.2 Octopus bimaculoides | reverse complement strand
TATATATATATATATATATATATATATATATTTATATATATAAGCATGCACTAAAAAACAAACACACACACAGGCGCACGCATTTCGTTTACTTAATTTCATGACTAGTTTCGAGGCTTCTGTTTAAAGAAGTGTATATTTAAAAACTGTTGTGTTTCATTGTTAATGTAAAATACTGTTTTGATACATACAAAAGCATTTTAAGACTGCTTAAAGTATCTGAATTTAAAATAATGATGTACAAAGCAGCAACCTGTTTAACCATTTGATATCAAGACTAAGCATTGCATTCAACATTGTTGCTCCATCTGCTAAAATACCAGGCAAGTCTTCCCTTCAAACTATTTCATACTTTTTTTTTTATAAAGGAAAGGATCTTTGGATATAGTGTCTTAAAAATGGTAGATCATTTCGATTTTGAGTTCTTTTGATCAAAATTGACCTGAAGATATGTAACATTAACATCGAACTTCGATTTGCCTGGGAGCTTACCACTTCCAAGGCAACTCAGAAAAAGAAGTTGCAATGGTTTTGCAAGTCATTGTTTGCATGATTTGGGAAGGATTTCCAGGAGCTGGGTTTTCATCTTCCTCATCTATGGCCAGTGGAGGCGCAATGGCCCAGTGGTTAGGGCAGCGGATTCGCGGTCATAGGGCCGCGGTTTCGATTCCCAGACCGGGCGTTGTGAGTGTTTATTGAGCGAAAACACCTAAATCTTCACGAGGCTCCGGCAGGGGATGGTGGCGGACACTGCTGTACTCTTCCACCACAACTTTCTCTCACACTTATTTCCTGTTTATGTTGTGCCTGTAATTCAAAGGGTCAGCCTTGTCACACTGTGTCACGCTGAATATCCCCGAGAACTACGTTAAGAGAACACGTGTATGTGGAGTGCTCAGCCACTTGCGCGTTAATTTCACGAGCAGGCTGTTCCGTTGATCGGATCAACTGGAACCCTCGACGTCGTAAGCGACGGAGTGCCAACAACAACAACAATATCTATGGCCAGTATTACATATTCTTTGATGTCGATGCTACTGCTTCCTGCTTTACGTCTGTAGTGTTAAAGAACACTACAGGTTTACTGGCTTGTAAGTTCTGTAAAGGAAAACACTTTTGAAGTGCTTCACTTATCCACATCGGGTTTCCGTAAAGAAACCAACTTGCAGGATATTGTTTGCATGACGGACATAAATTCTTAGAGTTTCAGGGACATCGAGGCCTTTCCTGTTTGATGATCAATTTCCCGTCTGCTTTATGGAAGTTCAAATTGGATAGATTTTAGATGCTTCTCGTAGGCTGTATGCCTGCGGATTCCTTTGGCCCATACATGTCAGCTCTATTATATTGTGATTAGAGACAAGTTGGTGTTACTTTAGTATTATGGATGTAACCCAGAGTGAAAGCCGACAAATGATGGGCATTGGGCAGCAAGACCAATGCCTAGCCATAAAAAATATTCTTGTGATGAAAAAAAAAAAAAGGCGTTAACATCAGATGTTGACTATTCGAGATAATTGTCATATATTTTAGACTACGCAGACATTGCAAAGTCCGAGTATATTTAGAAACATGATCGAGTTAGCAATTATATATACGGTTAGTAAGCTTTGCTAGTGTGTAAAATATTCGTACTGATATCCGTACACAGATACATTCATATACATATATACACACATACATATACATGCATACGCGCATATGTGTGAGTAAGTGTGTGCATGTGCGTATACACGCAGACCCAGGCACACACACACACACACACAGACGCCCCTCACACACACGCAAAGACGCCCCCCCCACACACACACATGCACGCACTTTATATTAATAAACGCCAAAAAAGCACATATTTGGGGGAGATATTGCACTGAAAAAATAAACATCCGCGTGATTTATTGCCATGAAGATAGCCGAGTGTTGGTGTTGGCAGGCTGCAATTCGACCACAGCGTACGCCCATGTTAGGGCGATAGAGCTGGCATAGAATAAACAGGAACAATTTATTACAGATTGATCTAAAAATAAATACGAAGGCAGCTCAAAATAATTGAAATGCCACGCATTTTTTCGTTTTTGTTAATTTTGGTTTTTGGTTTCTGTGTTATTTGTTGACAGTGCGGTTTTCTTTTTGCTGCTTAATATACATTCATATTATCTCTGGAATAAATAGATATGCTCTCGGATTTAATAAAGAATTTTAGAAATGGAATATTGTTGAAGTCTTGCTCTTCCAAAAATATTGATACAATGCGTAAGAAGTATAATAATACTACTATAGGCACAAGGCCTGGACTTTGTAGGGAGGGGGCAGTCGATCACATCGACTTCAGTGTTTCACTGATACTTAATTTATCGAGCCCAAAAGGATGAAAGGCATTGTCGACTTTGGCGGAATTTGATCTCAGAACGTAGCGATGGGCTAAAAGCAGCTAAGCATTTCGTCCAGCATGCTAACGAGTCTGCCAGCTCGCCACTTTGAAAAGAAAGAAAGAAAAGAAAGAAAGAAAGCAAACTATGCTGGATCATAGATATAACATGCCTAGCTGACAAGGTATGCGATAAGGAAGAAAGAAAAGTCGACAGATATGAAAGGTTAGCTTGGGAGGTTAAGCAGTTGTGGTCGATGAAAAAGATGGCAGTAGTACCAATAATTGTCGGAGCCCTGGGAACAGTGAATAAGAATCTTGAGAAGTACATGGAACAAATAGAGGCTGCAATAAGGTTGGAGCACTTGCAGAAAACAGTACTGCTTGAACCGCTCGAATACTCCGAAAGGTGCTCGAAAAATAAGAGGTGTTACATTAGTTCACTGATAGTGCACAGCTGACACCTTAGTACATCTCCAGCGTTAGAAGTTGTGCAAAGAAAATAACAATAATAATAATGACTACAAATTTTTTCCACAAGGGTAAACATTTTGGAAGAGGAGTCATTTACATCGACTACAGTGTTCAACTGCTACTTAATATATCGACCCAGAAAAAGTGAAAGGCAAAGTCGGCCGCGGCGGAATTTGAACTCAGAACGTAGCGGCAGACGAAATACTGCTAAGCAGTAATAATAATAAAATCGGAATTGACATGAGAGCAGAGCAAACCCAAAACTCTACTCTGCTGGGGATAGCTAGGATTTCGAGATTGGTACTTGGATGTTGAGTGTCTCTCACAATAATTAACAACCAAGAATCAAAGCTTATAATGGGCGGAATGAGACCCGCTGAGACCTCTGACAGCAGACTGCTGTCCGCTCTCACAGAATCTACCAGAACAAACAAGACCAAATGTTCTGAGAAGTAAAACAATAATAATAGGGATACTACTAGTCGATACTATCGATCCCAGTACTTGACTAAAAAGTGAAAGACAAAGTTGGCTTCGGTAGCATTTGAACTCAGCACGTAAAGAGTCAGAAGAATGCTAACAATCAATTTACCAACGTTCTAACGACACGCAGACGACCGCCTGCCTTCGACTCATCATCATTTTTGTTTTCTTTTTATCCTGCAGTGGCACAATATTACATATATAATTCTATCAAGTCAAAACTATTATAAAATTGTCCTTTATTATATCGAACCCTTTTAGGGCAGAAGACAAAGTTGACTTCGACAAGATTTGAGCTCAGAATATAAAGATCAAATACTGTAAAGCATTTCTTCAATCGCTCTAACGATCCTGCCAGCTCATAATAATTATATTAATTATTATCACCGTTTCGAAATTTGCTTGATTTGACGTCAATTTTTTTTTCATCTTCTATTAACAATGCGATTATATAACTTCCCCTACATATAATTGTATCCAGAGAAAACAATTATAAACTCATCCTTTATGAAATGAACCTTGTGCCTTGTCAAAATAAATCACAATATCTTTGTGAAGAATTATGATTAGTTATTTATCACAGAAGCAGCAGCATTTGCAGCAGCAATATGGATAGTGTTAAACAATTTAGCGAAATTAATTATGGTATTTCATTGTCTGCAACTATTTCCACTGTTTATAGGCATATATAACTACAACATGACAATCATAAATATAAGCCAAGTTTCCGATTTTCAAATTCTGTTTCCATTTTCTTAAAGCATTTAGCCCCCGTTTATTCCGAGGCACAGCATTAACGATCATCATTTTCAATTAATTTATTATTGTTCATGATTATCTTTTTCTATGATATATATTATTTTATAAATTTTTATTTGTCTTCAGAAAGACATTTTTATTCGTTGTTAACCACATTTATATTCTGATTCACAATATCATTCTATCGATTATATTTCATACACCACCACCACCACCAC
>NC_068984.1:50917017-50918835 GCF_001194135.2 Octopus bimaculoides | reverse complement strand
GTGTGTGTGTGTGTGTGTGTGTATTTGTGTGTGCTTGCGTGTGCGTGCGTGCGTGCATGTATGTGTGTGTGTGAAATATATCACTTCTGGAGGGATATATTTAAACTTTAATTGTCGTTTGCCTTTTTTGGTAAACGATAATTCCTCGTACGTAGCGGCTACAGTAGAGGTTTACAACTAAAGTGTCCATCTTTAATTGAAATGGAAAAAAAAACAATGAGGAACTGATTAACAATCATCGGTAAATAACAGCAACTTTTTCAACAATAAGAGCGAAAACAACCGAATATAACAACAACAATAACGTAAAGAGCGTCAACAGTACGAAACCTATGGTCACCATCACAAGATGTATTCGGAGTGGTGGTGTGTAAGTATAGGTTTTATACTAACAATATATATCGCCAACTATAAATTACTATGGCTTTCTTTTCCTTATTAAACAAGTTCTGGTAAATATAAATTGTTGCTAATTAGGATTAAGAATCCTGATTTTTGACCACAGATAATATCAAAACTCTCTATGGAAAGTAAATCCTAGAAATAATACATTTCTAAATCTCTCAGAGAGATTTATGCAGTAGTGATATGAGGAAGTAGTTGTATGCTGTCAACTTAATGTGACAGTCCCCTGAAGGGAATAATACTACTGTTGGTTAGACCTAGGAAGCTGCACCGCTTCCTGTCGGCCTTGACAAATTTCCTGTGTCCTTATGTTTACAAGGGGGAGACAAGCACCTCCACCCAGCTAAGCCTGCATCCAGAGACATGATTCTGAGTCTTTGGTCATCTCTGGATGTCTCTGGGTGCAGGCTTAGCTGGTTGGAGGTGCTTGTCTCCCCCTTATAAACATAAAGACACAGGAAATGTGTCAAGGCCGACAGGAAGCGGTGCAACTTCCTAGGTCTAACCAACAGTAGTATTATTCCCTTCAGAGGACTGTCACGTTAAGTTGACAACATACAACTACTTCAAGTAAATCCTACCTGGAAAATTACAAGAACGAAATAGAACTTGATTGTTCTTCCAGATGTCAAGAAGTTTACAGTACATTCTGCCATACCATTAATCACGAAGGATGATTCCAAATAGCTCGAAGCTAAACTTGCTAAACACCTAACTATAGTAATGATAATACCGCCCTCGTCTTTTGCATCAATGAATCCCTATCAGATTGCACTAATGTAGAGTGTACTGATAGAGCTCTTCCTCACTTTCACTCACTTTCTATCAAATCTGGTGCACCTCATGGCTCACCTTTCATTCTTTCCTATATTTTCGCACCATAAGCAGTTTACACACTTGACGTCAACCATGCACTGTCTCAATTATAAGAAACACTAAAAACTTTTACTAGGATTATATTTTGCGCCTTCTATAGTACAAAAACAGAAACACTGCACATATCATGGAATGTTTATATAACCGGGTGATATCACATTATATGTGTGTGAATATCTATGGGGTATGGTGTGTGCTTTAATATACCTCTCATTTTCTCTCTCCCACGGACATAGACATGTTTGCACATACACAAAAGAAAAACAACACGCACACGCATACTTCTTAGACACGATGTATTATTTTATATTATATAGTCTCAGTTTGCAGGCTTATATTAAGGCATAACATGTTCTATAAATATGTCAGAAATCAATGAATACGAATATATTTTGCGCGTATTTTTATGTTCAGACGGAAGCGTACAAATATTCCCATATATAAACGTGTATGTATGTATGTATTTATCAATCTATCTATCTTTATATATATGGATATATATATATACATATATATATATATATATATATATATATA
>NC_068984.1:50915755-50916379 GCF_001194135.2 Octopus bimaculoides | reverse complement strand
TATATATATATATATATATATATATATATAGAGAGAGAGAGAGAGAGAGATACACGTATGCATATATACATACATACATGCACACTCATATACTTACATAATCTAGAATATATGTTATATGTAGCTGCAAACCATAAAATAAAGTTCTAGACATTAAGTCAATCATGCTAGTCAATGAATAACTTTATTGAATCATATTCACATCATCAATACAGGTCCAAATATTTTTCTTCTACTTTAACACAATGTTCAGAGAAAAATCCCATAATATTTTCTGTATTTCATTACAGTCTAGGATTATTCTCTACTGTTATTTATTAACAACATATGGATAAAAAAGAAATTCGTTTTATGAGAGAGGAAAAAAACAAAAACAAAAAAACACAAAAAGAATTTAAAAAAAAAACATGGAGAGAAATCACTTTTATTAGAGAAAGGTCAACCATGATACGTACTATATAGAAGGATAATTATACGTGCGTGTGCACGTTTGTGTGTATGTGTATGTGTTTGCGTGTGTGCGTGTATTTGTATACAGGTTTACATATAAATACACACATATATATATACATATATATATATATAAATATATATATATGTATACATACATATATATATATATAT
>NC_068984.1:50908368-50910501 GCF_001194135.2 Octopus bimaculoides | reverse complement strand
GCAAGTTTAAAGTGATTTCTTTTGTGCCGTAAACCGTTTACCATTTCTGTGGTACCCCTTCCTTCCCTTGATGCCTTAAGCAGTGCTTATTTTGTTTCATGGTTAATCCAGCGCTGTCGAAAAAAGCAAGAGAGATAACTGAGAAGGTCTCTTGGTTCTTATCAGTGACAGTCGGATCAGTAGATAGTTCGATTGATCGAATAGCTTATATTTTTAATTACTGGGTCTAAAGAAAGGAGCACTGCACATGGCCTTCTCATACCCTCTGAGCCCGATGAGACTGATAGTTTGAAATTGAGATGAATGCGCCTTATAAATATACGTGTACAGACAGACAGACAGACAGAAGACACGCGCGCGCGCACTATTCTTTAGATATGGTTAGGATTTCAAATATATAATTTGGTATTGTCAGCAAATTTGATTCAAAATGTAAAGGTATAAAGTTTTCTAACGTAATGTATTTACATTTTTTTCAACCAATTCTTCCAACACCATCTAATATAGAAAAAACGACTAAAACAACATAAAAAACTTTAAATTGGGTCCATGCTAACTGTCTGTAGTGTTCTTTTATTCCCATACTGGTTTCAGCCAGAGGCTACGACCATACTAGAGCACCAACAAAAAAAAAATGTACAGTAAGTTACGTGAGATTGGATAAGTGTGCTGTGCAGATTAATGGAACTGGTGTTGTTTTAGGGATTTTCCCCTCATCTGCAAGAAACAATGAGAAAATGAGTGAGAGAATGAGTGAGAAAGAGAAAGAACGGGAGAAAAAGAGAGGAGAAGGGAGAGGGAAAGCGTATGAACGAAAGAGGAAATGGAGAGAGAAAGGGAGAGAAAAAGAAAGAATTCCTTTTTATTTATTTTTCAATATAGCAAAAAAAAATGGTTCATTCTATAAGAAAGTGACAACCTCGAGACGTCTGATTCCTCACATCCCCAGAAAATAAGAAGTTACATATTTCGCCGTATAATGCACTATTCTCACATCTCAGATATATTAATATTTTGCGAATGTTGAAACATTAATTCTCCCATTACGAAAATAATGTTGCAAGTTAAAATAATTCAAACAGTAGATCAAGCTCACTTGTACAATCAGACCAATACACCAAGTTCAGGCTGTATGTTACATTATCCATCCATCCATCCATCCATCCATCCATACATCCATCCATCCATACATCCATCCATCCATCCATACATACATACATACATACATACATACATACATAGGTACGTACGTACGTAAATACATATATACAAGGTGCGGTAAATAAATTGTCGTCTAAATTACGCAAAAATGAAAATTTCATTTTAACAGATATATTTACCAGAATTACATAAAAATATTTTGAAATACTAAAGAGTAAATTTGTTCAATAACATCATCAGTGGCTTCAACCACGGCCTCCAGAAAACTTCGGAATCTTTTGCAACTCCTGTGGACGGTCTCCTTGTTTAAGTTGATGAATACTGTCTTGTCTTCATTTCATCTTTTGTGTTACAAGGAGTTTTACTGGTCTCTCGCTCCACTGCACCCCACACATAATAATCAAGGGGATTGCAGTCTGGGGAGTTAGGTGGCCAGATATTTGGGGTAATGTGGTCGCAGAAATTGTCTGACAGCCATGACTGGGTTCACCTGCTTGTGTGGCATAGTGCAGAGTCCTGTTACTAGACATAGGGTGTTCCAGCAGCCATCCTCTTGACCCAGGGCAGCACTACCTCCTCCATGCACTTGATGTAGGCCTCCATGTTGAGTGTGAGGCCATATGGGAAGATAAATGGAGGCATAACGCCATCATCTCTAGTGATCACTCCAAACACCATGATGATGACTGGATATCTGATTTTTATCACTCTCGGTACATGTTTTGGGGACACGGTAAGCCAACGGTTGTTCTGTGTGTTCCCCATCTGTTCGTATTGGAGCTTCCGGTGCGAATGCCAAGCAGTACAGCATGTCGTTTCCAAATTTCTGACAGAGTGAATTGCGTCAAGGTGCTGTTTTTCTCACAGACAGTGCCAAACTGACCCTACGATACTGTGTAGTCGATAAAATCAAAACCAAACAATGCGCATGAATGAAATTGAAAATATAAAATTGCGGCAATTTACCCATCG
>NC_068984.1:50906861-50907708 GCF_001194135.2 Octopus bimaculoides | reverse complement strand
ACACACTCACACACACACACACTCACACACACACACGAACACATAATTTCTTTCACCACGATAGTTGGTAAACTGGTCATGTTCTGTTTCTACCTTACTTTCTAAACCATACCTGTTTATGTGCATAAATACCTGGCTGTTGTGTGGTTTGGTGTTTAAAAGACCAGGAGGATAACTACCTGACTTGGAAATAAGAGCTGGCATCAGAAACAATATTTGGCCATAGAAAAAACTGTTCTGCAATGATGTAATCTAAGAATGGATCAATAAAATACTGTCGAAACAGCTGTTGTGAGTTTTGATCATCATTTGTGTTCGTCTTATATGTATATATATATACATTCATCATAAGGGAACGCAAGGCGCCTACCTGCTAGAAAGAAGAGTTAAAATCCTAATTTAAACCACCAATAATACTGAAAAATTCAACAGGAATACAACTGTAAGCGGGCGAACGCATTAAATAATTTTGAGATACCAAATACAGCTGAATGCTAAATATTTTGGTAGGTTGATGCACTTAGATCATGATTTCTAGTTCTAGCGAAGAGCCTCAAATTTCATCAGCAAGTTTTGCCAACTGAAAAGATTTTTCAACTCGACAATAGCGAAGCTTATTCAGAGACGAACAAACTACTAGAAATAGCAGTTTACTAAAATGGCTTAATGTTATTCGATATAATATGCCTGATGGCAAAACAAGATTACCACGACTAGAAGGACAGTCAGACGAGAAAGTCTTCACGAATAAACTTGAAGAAATCATCCAATAAAATATCAAACAGTTAAAAGAGCGACACAAAGACACACACACACACACACACACACACACACACACACACACACA
>NC_068984.1:50904762-50906599 GCF_001194135.2 Octopus bimaculoides | reverse complement strand
ATGTATGTATGTATATATGACCTCATCGTCTTTTGAACTCAGATAACGGAGTGTTGGGAGAAATTCTGCGCGACACTCAATGCTCTAACGACTTTACCAACTCGCCATCTTTTGAATAAATAGCAACAACATACTATTCACAGATAAAATACAGTCACAGCAAAAATAACAAATATACACTACGTAAATAAATCATAAAAACAACTAATTATATTACAATACAACACTAACGCCTTAAAATGTATTTTTTAAGAAGTGAAGAAAAAAGAAGGAAAAAGCTGATTCCATTACACATGACATTCACGCCGCTATTATATAAAGAAACTAAATGGCATACATTTCAGAAAATATTCCTAGACGCTTACAAAAACCTGTATCTCATAAAGCAGAAAAAATTACAACTTAAATTACACTACTGAAATAGCTAACCTGATAAAAAAAATTCATCTCAAACATAGCATATCAGCACCCAAACAACATATATAAAACTTAGTATCAAGAGACTATCAAGGAAATAACAAAGGAAATAAAATGATAAAATATAGAAAAATAGAAAGCTGGTAGATATTTCGTATCCAACCTGCCCTATCACTCACTAGCGTAATCTGTTCTGCACTTTGGGAAACTATCTTCTAGTATGACCTCCGGTTGATCAATATAGCTTATGAGTACTGGCTGTGAAGAAAATTACATACATACATACATACAGATTCAAGCCATCAATGGAACTGTAAAGATATGTAAAACTTTCCAAAAATTTAGCACATAAATACATATGCCTGCATCTAGACATGAAAATATATGCATAAAAACGCATCCATAAAACAAACATACAAATCTGCGCATAAATACATGCATACGCCTAGACATGAACATATATACATAAAAACACGTCCATAAAACAAACATACAAATCTGCACATACTCTAACACCAAATACTGCACACACACACACACATATGCACAAATACCTAGATGATGTTGATAAAAGTTCCAATGAAGGAGCCTTGAATCTATGTTAGAGTCCGGCTCTTTCTCTATGGACAAGAAATACACAAATGAAACTGAGTGACATACATACATACATGCATACATGCATACATCCATCCATCCATCCATACATACATACACACATACATACATGCATGCATGCATGCATACAGACAGACAGACAAACGTGCGCGCGCATATACACACACTTAAGTCGTAGCGCAAAGAAGTGATGGGAACGAAACAAACTTAAGGTGAGTTCAAATACGCTTGTGACATATTTTAATATCTAAAGGCAATTTCACTGCAGTTTACCGTGCTCAGGATTACCTTGGCATAGTTTACTGAGGAAAGCATAACGAGCCCTAAATGCATCTAAGGAGCCTAATACGGGGCACCACTGGGTTGATGATGATGTTAAAATATGAAACATCCATATTTGAGCTAGCCGGAAGTTTGTTTATTTTCCATCACTGCTTCACACTACGACTTACATATTTCTTGTTCAGACTGGGCGATCTACGAATGCAAATCAGTCACTCGTATGGAATGATTCATTATAAAACTACATTATTCTAATCAGCTAAGGGTTACCTTTCTTTGATATCTCCCAGTGAGGAAAACAACGAGCCAGAAATGAATCGAGGGCTCCAATGTAGGGCGCCACTGAACTGATAATTTACATCTTTACAATAAGCAAGAATTATTTTCGTCCACAGTAAACTGTTGTGAAATTTCCTTTAAAAGTTAAATTATGTCATATATGTCGTAAACATATATATACATATACATATACATGCATACATATATATATATACATATACATATACATATATATATATATATA
>NC_068984.1:50904093-50904561 GCF_001194135.2 Octopus bimaculoides | reverse complement strand
TCACACATACGTAAACACGTACATGCACACACCTACACACACCACCCTGACAATTACAAATCACACTCACACAAACACACCCACACAAACACAGATACACATAGAAACACTCACATAAACACACCCACACGTATACATACACACTGCACTAACAATACAAACAAAACAAACCACTCACAAATACAGCACACACACCCGGAAACTACATAAACCATACCCACATATATGTACACACACACACAAATGCATAATCAGTACCAACATGCACAGAACGTACAAACACACACATACACACCACCCAGATAAACCCAACACACAGAACCCCTGATAATACAGTACACCCACACACCCACACACACCCACACATACCCACAGACACATACATATGCACCCTCACACATATGGTTGCTCACACAAACACACACCACTAGGGCAATTATATCAACACAAACATATTCAGACAGAGAC
>NC_068984.1:50902998-50904083 GCF_001194135.2 Octopus bimaculoides | reverse complement strand
ACACACCACTAGGGCAATTATATCAACACAAACATATTCAGACAGAGACACACACACTCACGTACACACACATAACATCCCCACCAACACAAAACACACAATCATACACACGCACACACACAGACGCACACATACACACGCGTGAACAAACACATACACATACATGCGCGCGCACAACACCCTGACAAATACTAATCACGCACATACACACACACACACACACACACACAAACGTGCAAACATATACACACACCATCCTACCAAATATAAAACACACACAGACCCGTATACACACACCACAATAAACTCTGTGACCAATCAAAAACGGCCCACACACACACAAACACAAGCACATATATATACACACACACATAGAGAGACGAGCACAGAGACACACATACTCACACCATTCTGACCACTAAGACCAGTCCCAAAAGCGACTGAACCATGACAGACTAGCCCAGGAACAAAAAAATCCTCATCGAGAAGGATTTCCTTCTATCGAACATGTCCTTTTAGAAGTTGGTTAAAATGTCGGACAATGGACTGTTTTATACTGTTATATATAGCAGTCCACTGTTTGATGTATTCCTCTTCATGACTGAAAGGGTTTGGTCGCATCACTTGACTCGTTAATGCTACTGTGCTAATTTGATGCCGACCATGCGCCCACTTAGTCTCAATACACATTTTTGCTAGTAGAATGGACTAGAGAAACGTAAAGGGTCATGCTGAAAGACATAACGTACCCTGCCCCGACTGGGAACCGGGACCACGATCTTATGAACAAGAAACCAATTGCCTAAAGACTAGTCTACGTGACTTCCCTTAAAATGGAACGTATTCAATTTCTATTTCTTACGGACCGAGGGATCATTTAGAGTTATGGTTCTCAGCCATTTTCCCTTTATAGACCCGTTTCATTACTTTTATATTTTGGTAGACCCCTATAACATTCGATGTTTAAAAAAGTAGTTTCACGGAGGCTTCTTTCAAAATTCCTGTTCTGCTTATCATACATTCACTTGTGTAGATTAAACTGTGGTAGAACGTCAGAGAAAAAAAAAAGCCTTTCTGTTTCCTGC
>NC_068984.1:50895815-50900985 GCF_001194135.2 Octopus bimaculoides | reverse complement strand
ATACATATATATACATATGTGTGTGTTTGTGTGCTTGTGTCACACACATACATAGTCACAGGCAATACCTACCTCTTACAATTATCAATGTATATATTTACATAATTACATATTCAATGGATCACATAAATATCCTTCGCTAAATATACTAATGTAATCCGAGTATTCTTCTTATACTCTCTGTCTCTTTAGCGTTTTCCTCATCTTTCTTTTAGATATTCTGAAGTAGTGAAATGCACACTTATAAATTCAAATGAACATACATGTAGGCACAGAAATGCACGAATAAATAAATAAATATTTCCCTGTTATTGAGTAGGGTCTCTCTTTCTCTCTTTCCCTCTCACTCTCTGTCTATATATACATATACAAACATACATACATACCCCCCACACACACACACATATACTCACACACATACGCACACACACATATAGACGCGCAAGTATGTGTTTCTATTCATGTAAATACGGCACTCCGTCGGTTACGACGACGAGTATTCCAGTTGATCCGATCAACGGAACAGCCTGCTCGTGAAATTAAGGTGTTTTTGCTCAATAAACACTGACAACACCCGATCTAGGAATCGAAACCATGATCCTACGACCGCGAGTTCGCTGTCTTAACCACTGGGCCATTGCGCCTCCACTATTCCTGTATATATTTATAGAGAAACTGGGATGCAAGGAAATAGATAGATAAACGAACAGATACAGGAATGTATTGAAAAGGGAGCGGGGGAGAGAGATGTGTGTATGTATTTGTGTGTGTGTTGGTGGGTGAGAGAGAGAGAGAGAGAGAGAGAGAGAGAGAGAGAGAAACTGATAGACAAAGATAGATAAACAGATACACCTACCTTGCCAATACAAAGAGGGATGAATTGACAAATATGTATTCTTTACTATAAATTATGGTAGTGAATGTATGTATTGTCCATAGATATGTACATAAGTGTGTGTATATGAGTGCACACGCACCCGCATGTGTGTAATCATGTATTTTCTAAAAGCTTATTAAAAAAATTTCATCAGCAGAGAAAAATCGGTTTCTACCCAAGAATGAAGTTCTCATTTGAATTTTGATAACTCCAAGACACAATGTATGTATGTATGTATGTATGTATGTATGCATGTACGAATGCATGTATGACTGGCTGGATGTATGAATTTATGAATGAATGTATGTACGTATGTTTGCATGTGTATATTAAAAAAAAACACATACATACATATCTGATATCTTGAGTATTGAGGCAATAGTGCACAAGCACCGGTTACGTTGGACTGGACATCTTATTAGAATGAAGGGTAGCAGGATCCCTAAGCAGATGCTATATGGGGAACTTGTGAATGGAAAGAGACCCCAGCAGAAACCAAGGCTGCGATTTAAGGACCGTGTCAAGTCCTCCTTAAAGGCTTGTGATAGCAGAAGACTGACTGGGAGAGCAATGCCTCACATTGCCACAGATGGAGGAAGCAGGTTAAGGAGGCGGGGTCGACACTTTTGAGAGAGCACGTATCCAGCATGAAGAACTTAAGCGTGCTGCGCGAAAGCGCACTACTGGTGTAGTGAATGGGGAAAGCTTGGTCTGCAATGTTTGCAGTCGTATATGCTTGTCAAGAGCAGGGCTCATTAGCCACCAACGGAGTTCCAAATTCAAAATATAAGTTAGTCCTTGAGCGCACAATGTTTCTGAAGGTCAGCAATGGTCTTCCTCGGTCGCGAGTGGACGGCCATTATGTATGTATGTTTGTATGCGTATGTTTATGTATGTGCGTATTATGTTATTTGTGTTATGTAAATGATTATATATGTATACAATCATGCATACATTTCACAGCATATGTGAATCCGTATACTTACACTCCTGAATACACTCATATAAATATTTTCCATGTCTGTCCGTGTGCATATGTACCTACAACAGGTTAAACTTTTACAATGTTTCACGTACTGTCACGATTTTATGAATGGTTTGTAATTCCATTTTCTTAATTATCCATGCCCTGTCTAATTTTGTGAAGCCCAAGTTTTCGGATTCGTTGCTCAGGTGGTTCATAAACAAGCACCTTAAAACTTGCACCTAAAATCGAAAGTTTTTGTCTTAGTGTTCTGTCGCAGCTCTTTCATTAGTCCGGCTGAGATATTGTCCATTTGTTTAGTTTTTAGCATTTTGTCAACATCTATTGGACAACTGATTTCAGTTACTATGAACACATTGGTTTCATGTCTCGGACATTATGTTTGGCTTGTTATGCATACATTTTACAAATATTCCACCAGTGTTCTTTCATACTGTAAAGGCTTATGCCTTTACCTTCATCATTGCAGCTTCTTATACTTGTATCTTGTTGTCTACCTTTCCTCTGATCTGTATTGTGCAATGTTTCGGCTACGACATCATGTCCTATAATTTATAGAACCGGGTGATATTTTCGGCCAACTATTTATGATATGGGTTACAGCAGATATGCCAAACTCATTTTGCTTTGCCAGCCAGATTAAAGTATAAACCAAATAGAGAAAAATAATTTTAAAACTTCTATTAATATTTCGAAAATCCAAACTTAATTTATGTCTGCGGTCAATGCTACTCTGATTTCCTTATCATCTGGTTCTATACGGAAAGATTCCGTTTGTGAACGAATTATGACTATTTTTATTTTGATCACTTTTGAGGTAACATTCTCACTCTGGATCGGTTTTGCCAAATTCTTCACCGATATTGTTTCATAATGTAGCTGCTGAGTTTCGGTACACTTGCAAGTATATATGTTTTAAATTTTTTTAATTCATCGCAAATGAAGGAATAAAGTGTTTATTATAATTTATTAAATATAAAAATATCATTTATCATTTATCATTATCCACTTTTATTTCGAAAATCGCAAACATATGGCGTGGCGTCTCTAAGCATGTGGTGCTTTAGTCTCAGTTGATGGTACCTTCAACCAACACTAGTCTTATCTTTCTGAAGAGGTTTTACGTATTCATCAAGGCTCTGGAACAAGTGTACGCGAAAGGCGAATTTGTGCTGCGTTCATATTTTTTGTCGATTTTATTACGTACAATGAAGAAACTTGAATTTAACTAACCGCAAGATTCCGAGTTCGATTCCAAGCAGTGACCTGAATAATAATAAGAATAACAACATCGAAAAATACCTTAGGAATGAGAACCCAGGTTCGAAATTTCCTCAAGACACCTGATGAAGGCTGGAGGGTATATCAGCCGAAACGTTATGTTAACAACAAATAAGATGAGGACAAATAAATATCCGTCAATTGTAAATAATGTACGTAATTCCTCATCTCTTAAATATAGAACTGTATTGTCAAATGCTCTATTGGTTTGCAATAATTAGCCCCGATACTAAAGTGAATGTGCACAGTATAAGAGTTGGCTGCCGTGATAACAAAATAACTGGACTTGTTATCCATTCTTACAAGCTACTGTCTAATAACAGGACTACTGTCTAATACATTCCTGGATAATTTTTAAGAAACTCACTCATAAGATGATGGGAGTGATTAACAAGTTCGAACGTCTAATTCACTGGTTACATTTTGTTATAATAAGTTAACTGCAACCGTTTTGTTGATATCGTTGTTGCTATAACACTATTTTGGGAGTTATTGATGTTGTTTTGTGGTTGATGGTAACGCAGTAGCAATTAAACGCTTTTCTTCCTTTCTCAGTCGATTTTATTTATCTATGTTTTTACCGTTTTATTTTTATGCGATGCTTTTTGCGTTCAGCGTATGTCCAAACATTAAAGAGATAAACAAACAAATATGGTAAGCAATGTACTGTTTGAATCCCCATATATACATACAGACTGTGTATTATGTATCACTGTGTCTTTGTGTAAGTATCTATGTCCTTGTATATGTGTTTGGACAACAACATCGTATATGTCTATAAGGAAGAACTAACAAACACACATACGTATCATAGAGAAAATAAACTTTGCATAATTTTTCCTGCTTTTCATCATTGTTGTTGGGGATGATTTTTCTCCTTTCTTTTTTTTTTTCTGTCATTCTTTTTTTCGTTTTCTTTCTCTTTATTTTCTCTTTCATATTCTATCTTTCCACTGTGTGACGTATGACGTATGACGTATGTGAGTGCCGAACGCAGGTGGGTGAATGGTGAGTCCAAAGGTTATAAAGCTTGATTCTGTCTTGTGGTATGAACTGTTGGTCTTAAGTTACAAGAGGTTATAACTATATCATGTTCACAGTGGAAGAAGTCTGTAATAGAGACATATAGAAAACGAAAGACCGAGAGCTGGTGGGAGAGAAAGAACAAAATATTACGCATATATTCATACACTTATATACTGTACGCATAAGTTTTTATTTTTTGTTCTTTCTTTCTTGCTGAAGACAGATCTCTGGGATAAACTTAATCATTATGGCTAAAACAAAGCCAAAGAAAATAAAAGCACAAACACACACGCACACACATGTATATACGAGAGTGTATGCGTCTTTGTGTGTATAATATAAGTATGTGTATGTATATCTGTGTGTGTGTGTGTGTGTGTATATATATATATATATATTATATGTATATATTACACTTCAAATTTTTAATTTTAAGATATCACGCGGTTCAATCATACGCGTTGGATATACTTTCTTATATGAATATTCATTATCTCAACGACTAAGGTAACTTCTCTACTACTGCTACTACAATTTCTACTAGAATATTATTAAGTGAAGGTGCATGACTCGGTGGTTAGAGAGTCACAATCTTACAATCGGGAAGTTGTGAGCTTGATTCCCGAACTGAGCTGTATGTTGTGTTCTTGAGCAAGACACTTTATTTCACGTTGCTCCAGTTCATTCAGCCGCAGAGCTGAGTTGCGACGTCACTGATGACAAACTGTATCGATTGGCCTTTGCCTTTCCCTTAGACAACATCGACTACTTGCAGCGGAGAGACTGTTATGCACGGGAAATTCCTGATCTTCCGCAAACAAACTTGCCCGGACTTGTGCTTCGGAGGGGAAATTTCTAGGTGCAATCCTATGGCCCTTCGTGACGGAAGGAGTGTCTTTGACCTTTGCATATGTAATGTATGTAATGTATGTAATGTTTGTGTAATGTATATGTGTATGTGTGTGTGTGTGTGTGTGTGTGTGTGTGTGTGTGTGTGCGCG
>NC_068984.1:50894482-50895805 GCF_001194135.2 Octopus bimaculoides | reverse complement strand
GTGTGTGTATGTGTGCGCGCGCGCGCGGGTTTCTCTATAAGTTTCGAAGAAGAGGATTCAATTATCCAATCAACTGAATTACCTTTACACTGAATTAACGCGTGAGTTGTTAAGCATTCAACGGACTCATGTCCCATTAACTTAATTCTCAGGCAGAATATGTGTGACACAGTATGTGACAAAGCTACATTCTTGAATCACCAATACAAAATATTCAATGGGCTTCCTCCATATAGTTTCCATATTCTCAGAAGGTATAGGCAGTTCGAAGCTACAGAAAATGATACATTTCTAAGACTGAAATCGAACTCACGACTTCAGAGAGCCACAAGTACTTTTAATATTGGTTTCAAATTTTGGCACAAGGCCAGCAATTTCAGTCGATAAAATAAGTACCACCAAGTGGTACTTATTTTATCGACCCCGAAAGAATGAAAGGCAAAGTCTACCTCGGTGGAATTTGAAGTCAGAACGGAAAGGCAGATTAAATGCCGCTAAGCATATTTCCCGGCGTGCTAACGATTCTGTCAGTTCACCGTCTTAAAAGCACTTTAATATTACTCTATAAACTATGTGGAGTTAAGTAAAATTCTGAGTTGCACAGCAGTGGTTTAAAAAAAAACTTATGGCTACTTTTCTTGTGATGGCAAAGAGAAACGAAAATTCCAGTGGTTTTTTTTTTTTATTTGTTTATTGTTGTTGTTGTTGGCACTCCGTCGCTTAGGACGTCGAGGGTTCCAGTTGATCCGATCAACGGAACACCCTGCTCGTGAAATTAACGTGCAAGTGGCTGAGCACTCCACAGACACGTGTACCCTTAACGTAGTTCTCGGGGATATTCAGCGTGACACAGTGTGACAAGGCTGACCCTTTGGATTACAGGCACAACAGAAACAGGAAGTAAAAGTGAGAGAAAGCTGAGGTGAAAGAGTACAGCAGGGTTCGCCACCATCCCCTGCCGGAGCCTCGTGGAGCTTTAGGTGTTTTCGCTCAATAAACTCACAACACCCAGTCTGGGAATCGAAACCGCGGTCCTATGACCGCCAGTCCGCTGCCCTAACCACTGGGCCATTGCGCCTCCACTATTTATTTGTGAATATGACTTTTAAAGAAATTCTTCGTTTTGTAAGAACCAATCAGACATGTTTAAATTCTTGTATAGAAAGAATTTTGCATTTCTGGAAAGTATTAAATTCTTGATGTTTTCAGCAGATCAAGTGATTGCTCTTAGCAATTATTTAAACGACTTTCAATTGAAAGAAAACATTCGACAGGGATACCACAATTTATTGAAATGTATTCGTTGTTCTTGCAGAATGTAAT
>NC_068984.1:50892689-50894205 GCF_001194135.2 Octopus bimaculoides | reverse complement strand
ATATATATATATATATATATATATATACATGTGGCTATCAAATTCACTAACATTTTATAAATTTGAATTGAAAACTTCAAATTGCTTCAGAATTCTGCGTTTACATATCTAAAGAAAAATAATATATTCAACTTTGACAGAAATTCAATATTATTAGAATAAAGATCTTATTTCCAAGAAGCAAAATTTGTTCAACTCGTTGAATTTTGAAAACTAAATAAGAATCTAAATTTAAATACCTATGAACATTTTATCAGAAATAACATTAATCAGAAACAACTACGAGATGTTTCAAAATTCTTCAGTTTAACAAGATGCTCAATCAGGAGAATGTGGTATATGATTTCTAAAGAGAAATGACATTAAAGGCGACAATATTTTCGAAATAGACCTATTTGTTTTCAATTCCAAAACTTCAGGATTTAAGTGCAATGATTTCTGAATGAAGAAGTGAAACAAATGTATGAGTTTTTGGTATATTTTAACTTACAAGACAGGTGTTTAAATTTTCAGAAAAAAAAAAGGAAAAGACCCACTGGTACTGTTTGACTAAAGTACTAAAAGATATTATTTATGAAATGTCCAAGAAAGAGCTTAATCTTACAAATTTATTTTAGCACATATAATAACACAAGCCTCACCGAGACTTCAAGGTATGACAAATTCAAATCATTATGCCAGTCTTCCAGTCATCTTCTAATATAAGGTCCTTAATATACATTTAGACGGTCCCAAGTATATCTTCACATTTTTACTTGAAGTTATACACACAGACACATACATGGGGTGTATGTATATGTGTGTGTATGAAGGCGCGTTGCCTAGTGGTTAGGGTGTTGCATGCACGATTTAGTGACCGTCGGTTTGATTCACGGACTGAGCAGAGCACTGTGTTTTTTGAGCAAAATCATTTCACGCTGTTCCAGTCCATTCCACTGTAAATGGGTAATCCTGCGCAGAACTAGCATCCTGGTCATAGGAGATGTTGGTCTACTCGCCTAGCCAGCGGGTTGGCATCATTCTAAAGCTAAACTATGCAAATCGCATTGTGATCAGCGATGTATAACAGCATCGAATAGTCTGGATGATCATGTGATCACGTGATACACGTACGCATTTTATTGTAAAAGGAATTTTGCTAATGAGAAGGTGAAAATTAGGTATATTAGGCAGAAGATAGATAGATGCGCATGCACCCCCCCCCCTACACACACACTCACACACACGCACACGCACATATATATACATATATTTATACATGGATTGTGGATGTTCCATGGACCGTCTATGCCGGTGCCCTGTGTCCAAGGGTAACATATACTCTACAAATATTTATTATTTTGGCGGAATCGTTAGTACTCCGGGGAAAATGCTTAGCGGCATTTCGTCCGTCTTCATGTTCTGAGTGAGGTGTGACTGATTATCCTTCACTCCTTCACTGGACAGGAAGCAACATCTAAATGCATATACATATATATGCATTTAGAGGTCGACTTTGCCTTTCATCCTTTCGGGG
>NC_068984.1:50888385-50892390 GCF_001194135.2 Octopus bimaculoides | reverse complement strand
GAACAAATAACTCGATTAGACTCCCATGAACATGTAAAGAACCCCGCTGCTTTTCTTTCTTTTTTTATAACACACACACACACACACACACACACAAATGTTCGTCTCTTCATGTTTTTCACAATATTAACATACCAAATTACCTCAACATAAAACTGAATCTGCATTCCGGCGTTGAGTTTCCGGCTCCTTACCTGTTTCTTGACGGGCTTTCCAGCTTTCTTTTAATATCTGTTTCAATGCTACCACTCTTAATGTACATTCATTTAAGAGATAACAGGAATTACTTTTATGTCGCTTGTAAGGGTCTTTATGTTAGTAAAATGCTTTCTTTTGATAACTGAAAACTCACTATATATTCAATCCAGTCAATATAATAAATTAATTTAAGAAAAAAATTAGTGGACGACGATGAATGAAATTGCCTTACAGTATTTACAATCGTTCCTCTTGTTTTGGAGTTCGAATCTCAATGAAGTCGTCCGTAGCTCGATAAACAAATATCAGCCATATATTTGTACAATTCAAGCCACCATGTCATTCTTCAACAATTTTGTGTCTATGTATATAACATTTTCTGATAGCAAATGGGTTTTTGAAAGGAGAAAAGGACAGAAATTGCATAAAATAACTCTGTATATTATTAGCATTTATTTTATCTTTAAAGTAAAGGCTGGAACACAACTTCGACACCAACTGGATTTGCACCAGAATTTTCTATATTTAATCTAATGCTTTAAATCGACCATCGATAATAACCATAATAATGATATGCTCTGTCTAAAATACACATATCATCAGTAATAGTATGTTTCCTAGACGAATGAAACGACTACAAGTGCTTTTATTAACAAGAGAAGAGTGAGGCACAATGTTGATCGTCATAGAACATGATGAAAAGAAGGTGACTCACCAAGTTCACATAGTAATATATCCAGTCAGGCGCTCAAGCGTTTTCACCTCATGTCCAACTTAACCTTTTACTCGTCCATTTGAAATTCTAGACATTTTAGTGTTATTTGGTTGTGCATTATTCTTTAATTTCTTTTGTTTGTGTGTTCTTTTCTTAATTTTACACTCTAGGTGTTCTAATTAATTAAGATATGATAATATTGTTAATATACCGATGATACAGGCCTTCTTCGGTTACGACGTCGATTGTTCTTCGTGTAAATCGATGAGCAATCCACAAATACGTGTATTCTTAACGCAGTTCTCAGGGGGATGCAATATGACACAGAATGTGATATGAATGGACCTTTGAACTATAGGTACAACTCAATTTTTTCCAACTGAGTGAACTGGAACAACGTGAAATAGAGTTCTTGCTCGAGGACACAACGCGCACACCCCCGCCGCCGGGAATCGAACTCACAACCTTACAATCATGAACCGAATATTCCTAACCACTAAGCCACGCGCTTTCATGATGATGCAATAGTGAGGTTATTAGTAGAAAATGACATCTGATCCAGTCTAACAATAGTATATTTCAAAATAACTAAATCTTGTTTTATATCAACACAATAAGGACATTAAGATCAGCTTTAGCCTGAATGCCTACCAATTGACGTTGGTAACCAACAATGAAGTAAATTACACTTTCCTTCAGATGATATGGCGTCATAGCATAATTTGTAATAATCATTGTAACAATTCCCGCACACGCCGGTGAAACACGCGTAAAAATTGCGTAATTTATGATGTTATAATAAAAATATTTTGGAATAGAATCTCCAGTTTTATACTAATCTGCCTGCCTGCCTGCCTACCCGTCTACCTACCTACCTACCTACCTCTCTCTCTCTCTCTCTGTCTCTCTCTCTCTCTCTCTCTCTCTTTCTGTCTGTCTACACACGATTATTCCTCTTGAAAGATTCGAGCATTCACGTGGGAGACTACTCTCATCTGAACTTCAAGATCACCTTTATAGTATGTACACCATTCTTCTTTTGTGGATTCAAAACAATTGATGGTGTGGGCACAAGACAGAACAATTAATTTACTGACACAATTTACTTACTAATGTTGTTCAAAGCAAGGCGGGCTTTGCTGACCATTGCTATCGTATTTGTCAAGCGGCCATATTAGACGTTACTTTCTAGAGAATTTTGCAGCCCAGTAGAGTACAAATACTATTCAACTTCATTTACTGCATTGACCAACATGCATATCATAAAACTGAGGATAAACAAAAGATAGGGCGGGGCATAGAGATTCGTGGTGCTGCATAGTAAATTCAGCTTGGAGTATGAAGATGATGATGATAATGGTGAAGATGATGATGATGGTGATGATATATATATATATATATGTGTGTGTGTGTGTGTGTGTGTGTGTGTATGTGTGTGTGTATGTGTGTGTGTGTGTGTGTTAATCTTTATGTGACCTCACTAAGGTAAAATTTGTGACTGAAGGCTTTTGTTAGTACTCTACTCTAAGAAGCTATGTGACATAGCTGAAAAAATATATCTGCTCAAATTCTTCAGTAGTATTAAAAGTGATTCTGAAATTTTAAATCATCTGCTGAAATAGTCGAATGAGCTATTTAAGTCAATAAAACACAGCCTTCGTTCATCTAATTAGTCACCAATATATTTTTTTTTCCAAATAATATTCTCAAGTCTTGAAAACAACCTAATCAGATATCCAAACGTCACTTCCTGTGTAGATTAATAGCAACGGTTTAGTCATTTAAACTGAAGACAATTTTCTCTTAAACATATGCACACATTCTCTCGGGCCCTTCGGTAATCAAGAGAGTCGTTGGAGGTTGGTGTGAGTAAGGTTTTCAGCGTTTAGTTATTCTTACAGTTGCCGGTTCATTCAACAACCTCATTAACTGTTCAAACAACCATTTTAATTATGTGAAACATATCTTCAGTGAGGCAAACAAATTGTTCAGGCAATCAAATATGAAATAACACCGTGTTTCATTACTGAAATTTTTTAACTAGTAAATCAAATGTTACGTATTTGTCATTTAACTAAATTTGAAATCACGACATATTTCTTTAAAGTTATAGTTTGCGTAGTTTATTCGCGAAACTCGAACCAATGAATGAGGTAGTATAATTTGATTAGAAATAAAAGGTTCTGGGCTAAAATTACTAAAAATATTCTTTTTGATTGGATTAGAATTCAAATTATTAATTTCTGAACTAGGACAAATGAGGTGTGTGTGTGTTTTTTTTTTTTTAACGTACTATCAATATAATATATAATTAATAATACTTGTTGGAAATCCCATAAAGCTCTTCCCGTGCAGTATTTAATCACAAAGCTATAAATCTGTCGAAATTATTACGCAGAGACATATGAAAATGAATTCAGATCATCACAAAATCTTCTCGCTCTTATCAATTTGCCAAACTTTTTCTAAAATTAAAAGCAATAACTGAGGTTTTTAGTTCTTAATTCTCAGTCAAATTTAGATGCATTTATAGTTGTACTCAAAATTCAAATAACTGAGTACATTAATGGTTTTAGTTGCTTCATTTTGTGATAAGTAACATAAGTAACAAAGTAACATATGTTTTCATGGTTAACAAAGAATCGATTTATTGATAAATTTAACATAAATAAATGAAATTACACATATCAAAGACTGTAAAACACAAACATACATACATGCATACATACATACATACATACATGCATGCATACATACATACACACACACGTGTTTACTCACTCTTTCCATTCAGTCTTTTCTTTTAAAGCACAAGAAATTCCAGATATATAATTACAGGCGCATGTATAAGAAGGCGCTTTCAGTAAACGCACTTTCAGCATGCACTCAATCATACGCATTCATTCTCTCATATAACCGGACATGCGCAAAGAGATGCGCTAATAGATATATAGTCTAATTTTCGTTTTTAATACAGAGACATTGAACTAAATTGACGGGCTAAAATTGTTAAGACATGCCTATATAATCATGCAAAGAGATATATTTTTATAATATATATATATATATATATATATATATATATATATATA
>NC_068984.1:50875547-50881866 GCF_001194135.2 Octopus bimaculoides | reverse complement strand
AATTATTCAATTAATATTTATGGGAAATCAAGGCGGCGAGCTGGCAGAAACGTTAGCACGCCGGGCGAAATGCTTTGCGGTAGTTTGTCTGCCACTGCGTTCTGAGTTCTAATTCCGCCGAAGTCGACTTTGCCTTTCATCCTTTCGGGGTCGATAAATTAAGTACCAGTTACGCACTGGGGTCGATAAAATCGACTTAATCCGTTTGTCTGTCCTTGTTTGTCCCCTCTGTGTGTAGCCCCTTGTGGGCAGTAAAGAAATAGGTATTTCGTCTTTCTTTACGTTAGGGTTGACTTTGCCATTCATCCTTTCGGGGTCGACAAATTGCGTACTGGGATCGATCTAATCGACTCCCTGCCCCACCACAATAAAAAAGTTTGGGCCTTGTGCCTAGAGTAGAAAAGAATCGTTAACATGCCGGGCAAAATGCTTTGCGGCATTTCGTCTGTCTTCGTGTTCTGAGTTCAAATTCCGCTGAGTCGATAAAATAAGCACTGGGGTCAATATAGAAAACTTACCCCTTCTCCCCAAATTTCTAGCCTTGTGCCAAAATTTGAAATTAATATTTATGCGATATTATTATTATTATTAATTACTGATTTACTATTTTAAACATAAGGCTACAGATTTCGAGTTGAAGAATAATTATTCATCTGATGTATCACGATCCTTGACTTCGAGTTACCTTACTTCAACAACCTTTTTAATCATGAAATACAAAATTCGACCTTGCACCTGGATCTGACCTAAAGATGTAAAGACAAGTCACTGAATACTGCAATACATTTAGTCCGGCATATTTGGCATGCAGATAACATTTATAGAAATCTACTTAACAAGGAAATTTATATCAACCAGATAACATCTTTGGATATCGTATTACATTTATAACATATTTATGTCTTACCATGTAGATAAACATACATGTGCCTTATATTATAAGAATATATACATACAATGTAGTTTCTACGTATTCTGTACATAACATAGTAAATACTCCACATAGATACCATTGAAAAATTTATCATAGCATACGATAAATATTATTTCATATAAACTGTTAGCTACACGGCGATTATACGTGATCAAATGTGACTTTTCTTTTCGTAAGATTGCAGTGTGTGATGTGAGAGTTATTTGACTGCTATTTCTAGCAGGCTGAGGGATTACGTGGAAGCTTCCTTGTGTCTCAAGTGTACCCTACTTGCCTCTGTTATATTCAGATATTCAGATATTTCAATGACACCTCAAAATAGATAAAGACGAAGACAATGATGATGATGATGTGGAAGTAGATGTGCTGACAGTGGTGGTGGTGGTGGTGGTGATTGTTATCACCGTGTTATGTTTGGTAGATGTTACTTTCACGAGCGAGGGAGTAAGTGCGTCTAGAGGTGGGAGTGCGTAGAAGTGTGTACATATGAATGTGGGTGCGGTGGGGGCAAAGTGTACTGAGTACAAAAGTTTCCCTTAAATGTTAAACTATACCACATTCTTTCTCTACCTTCTCCCTTAGCTCTATTTCCTTCTCTACTTTTTCTTTTACTTTCACTTTATCAAATACTCTCGCTTTCTCTCTGTGTCTCCCTCCCTCCCTCAGTCTTCCTTTCCGTCTATATGTGTATCTATCTGCTGATTGTTCTCGTTCTCTTTCTGCCTTTTGAAAAGCAGATTCCAATGTTCTCAAATTCTGAAGAATCACAGCTGCAGCTTCAACGCTGATGTAGAAAACCGACCTCAAACAGCGAAATATCTAAGTCGACCAGAATGATGATCGAATTCACAACACGAGGCCGATGAAATTACTCTTGCTTACACCGACACCCACACGCACGAGCGTACACACCCACCCGCCATACAGACACCTCACATAAAATGACACACATGTATATCCGCATTATCATGAGCCCAAGGTGTTTAGAATTTTATCTAACCTTTTCCACCGCCTCTAACACACGTAGACAAATACACCCCACCTCCGATACATGCGCGCTACGACATTCATACACACACATACATACACACACACACTCACACATACATACATACATACATATATACATACATACATACATACAAAGGCGTGGCTGTGTGGTAAGAAGCTTGCTTCCTAACCACATGGTTCCGGGTTCAGTACCATTGCGTGGCTCCTTGGGTAAGTGTCTTCTACTATAGCCTGAGACCGACCAAAGCCTTCTGAGTGGATTTGGTAGACATAAGCTAACCAAGAACAAAATAGCAACACCAGCAGCGACAGCAGCGGCAGCGACGACGACGAAATTAATGACAACGAACAACATCGACTCTTCAGTTTGTATTTTCAAATTGGTTTCATCGATGTAGAGAGTTTCCATTAGCCTATAAATTCTGATAACTAGTGAGCCGCTTCTCTGTCTCTCAACCTATTTAGAAACATTAGCTAAAACTTGCACAAATGACACCTTACCATCTTTTAAGGAAAGATATACTAGCGAACGAAATCTACTAAAATCGGGGCTCACAGCTAGACTGATTTCCTCGTTCAGGATTGCCCTGATACTAAACAACACAACAACTAATGTGATATTAGTTTTAAACGTTAGTATTGTAAGATCAATTTCAATCCCTCAGTTCATACTTTGTGGGTATTTAATGTCTTTGAAAGACTATCAACATATGCAAAACATCCCTGACGTCCAGCCTTTAACCTATATTCTAATTGAGGCATATTTGATAAAGCCTGTTTCTCTAGCAGGGCGTAGTTCTTTTTTAGGCCTAAAATTAAAGGCATTCGAGCTGAGGATACCCCGTGTTTTTCACTAACTTTATCCAGTTATAAGTATATCTAAAAGTACTCTTCAACGACTTATTTTTTCTTTTTAATATGATAAATTATGACCTGAGAAGCTCTCTACTCGAACCACATTGTACCTAGGACTATATTATCTAAGATGTCCTTCCCTTTCAAAAACAATAGGGTGCGATTTGAGATTCACTGCTATTTGTAGTATAATGCCTAGAGACTCTCTACATTATACTGTAAGAAAAGCAACAAAAATATAACCTTGACATCTGAAAAGAAATTTTATAATGGATACCAAGTTTTCATTTTTTTTTTTTTTCATGTCTCATTCGCTTCTCTGAATGCTTCAATATATTCAAGCATTTTCTAATATCACAAAGAATTCAAAGGCCTAAATTTAATGTACTATCTGCTCCTCTCTCCTAGGCCCTACACACATCTACTGCCTACATCAAATCCAGATGTGTTTCGAAATTTATTCAAATGTGTTCTTAATGGGATTGACAATACTGGTTTTAAACATAAGCTACATATTTTAGAAGCTGGTAAAGTAGATTGTAGCGAACTATAAAATAACTTGACTGATAGTTATTTTATCAACATCTGAAGGATGAAACTCAAAGTCGACCCCTATCTCGGGTTTCTACTTCATAGCATAAAAAGATATAAAAAGGTATTTATAAACATAGTAAGATATTTTGTCCGGAATTCTACTGATTCTAATAATCCTCCAGAGATTTGGAGACTCATTCACCCCCACCACACACACACGCGCGCGCAAAAGTTTATCGACCTTGGAAAAATAAAAGCCGACCAAAGCAATACTTGAAAATAGACGGTGAAGACGTTTTGTTTGACATTTTATCATTCCACTACTCCATCACACTCTGTAATATCCTTTCCATTATTGGTACAAGGCCTGAAATTTGGGGGAGAGGGCTAGTCGATTACATCGACCCCAGTACATAACTGGTACTTATTTTATCGTCTCCGAAAGGATGAACTTCAAATTCGACTTCGACGGAATTTGAATTCCGAATGTAAAGACCGACGAAATGCTGCGAACCATTTTGTCCGGCGTGCTAACAATTCTGCTAATATAGATAACAATGTATGAGTTCTATCAGAAGACATGAGTGGCAACGGGCAATAATATATCTCTTTTGACAAATTATCCAAGTATTAAAACAGACAGCAGAATTGAAAACAAGCAATTGTGAATTGGACCCTTGTGAGTGATAAAAAAAGAAATGATGCAGAAAAATATATAACCAAAACTTCAGGACGTGGTACACTCATATATAAGATACTGTATATAGCACTACTAACACTGGCCACATATTATGTGGAGTACTTTCAACACAATAGAAAAACAAAAACAAAACAACGCTACACGTACCCAAAACACACAATGTTGCGCTTGGTTGTGCAATCAAAGCACGCAATAAAAATAAGACTACAGAAAAAATGTTTTCTTTATTTGCCGCAAGAGTAGCGTACGAGGGACATTACAAAGAAGAAATACAGGCAGTGGGTGGTTATACTAATAATAATAGACTTCAGTAAGTTAAAATGGTATTATTTTGAAGACTGTTTAGAAATCGCATAAAAACACATAAACGCACAGGCTCATACACATAAACAAACGCGCGCTCATGCGCACGCACGCACACACACACGCACACACACACACACACACACACACACACACAGAGTCATACAAACAAGCTTTTAAAGGATATTTGTTAAGCAAGAAACCATAAAATTTCATTGACAATTTTACAAAGCTATGGAAATAAACCTGTTAGATTTAGTAGCAGTAATTCAAGGAAGGGCGGATTAGATAAATAAAGGTTCTTATTATATATTTATTTATTCATCTCTTAATTCTATCAAGGGAGCTTGGTTTTCATTGCTAACAGTGATGGTATTGAATTCGATATAGTCTGTACTAGTATTATTGTTGCTGTTGTTATTGGTATTTGGTCGTTGTTGCTGATTAACCCCAGGGTAGCTCGGACTGCGCAAACCTATGCCCAAAAGTTCAATCATGACCATGCCAACGTTTTCCTGAGTATTGCATGCCTAAAGCTACATTTTCTTATGTGTCACTCCTTTTGTAAGATATTAGCATGCGATATAAAATTTGCCTGATATTTCTAGAAGGTTTGTACGGTCACATAGAGGCTACTTCGTAGAATCATCAGAGCGATAAGGACAGCGCACATCACCTTTAATTTTTTTGAGGGCTTCTGAGATTGATGGAAGGAAGACAGGAATGTGTCCTCCAACCAGACTTCGGGCCTGTATGTTTGCAATAGAATCAACGCCACTAAAATCAGGCAACGATCAGTTGTTGGAATTAAGCCAGACAACGGTTTATACATGCGAACATTATACAAATCGGAACACAAAACAATAAAAATATTCAAAGATATGACGAAATATTAATTTTCAAAAGATAGAAAAATATGTATACCCTAAAAGATGATTTGCTATATTCAATATTTGGTGAGACCGCCCTTGCTTTCAATGACTGCATTAAGTCTTCTGGGCATAGAGTTGACTAAGTTTCCGCATATAACCGATGAGATCGACCTCCATTCACCCTGAATGATGTCTTTCAGCTGTTACATTGCGGGGTTTTTTCTCCTCAACCATCCTTTTCAAAACACCCCACAGATATTCAATTGGGTTAAAATCAGGTGACATGGTAGGCCAAGGCAATGCCTTTACCTTTTTTATCTGATATAAACTTAGTCGTTATCTTTGATGTGTGTTAAGGGTCATTATCATGTTGGAACATGGAATGTCTTCCTAGTTCCTTGATGCTTTTCAACATTGTTTTCCGCAATATGTCACAACAAAGCCTTGAATCCACTGTTCTCTCAGTAAATATGAGTCCTCCCATATCAGCTGCACTCTTGCATCCCCAAAGCATAATACTTCCGCCGCCGTGTTTCACGGTAGGCACGGTGCATTTGTCTATACTATCTTCACCTAGTAGTTTAATACCATCTGACCCAAAGAAGTTGATTTTAGTCTCGTTTGAAAATTGAATTTTATTCCGAACCTCTTTCCCCTTACTCACATGGGTTTCGGCAATAGAAAAACGGCTTGATTTGTGTCTGGTAGCGAGAAGTTTCCTACGAGGAATGCGTCCATGAAGATCACACTGGTTCAAACAGCGAACTGTTTGGGCGGATATATTCGTTTCATTTACAGAAGACACTTCATAGGTGAAAGATGAAGCGGTACGACACCGGTCGTACATCAATCACGTAACGTTAGATCTGGCGAATATCACGTGCAGTTAAAATAGAAGGACGATGTTTATTGCTTAGCTGTCCAGTAGCTTTGTACTTCTGAATTACTTTGGCAACTATGTTTACATTAATATGTATTTGTTTGCTAACTTGTATCCTGAACCATTCTTGTGCAAATTCAAAAATAATTTTCTTCAAATTTTTAGACAATTCTTTTCCTTTTGGTGTAATTTTAATCTCAATGAAGAAGATTCTCACCACGGTACACATG
>NC_068984.1:50871062-50875503 GCF_001194135.2 Octopus bimaculoides | reverse complement strand
TCATATCTATGAAATCTTTATTAGTTTGTGTTCGAAATTTGTATAATGCTTCCAAGTATAATATATTTTATTCAGTATAAATTTAGTTTGATTTCCTTCGATATTACCAGAATAATGGCAATTTTACTGAATTTTTTTATGAGTGTATATACTTCTGTGAGATACTATATATATATATATATATATATATATATATGCATGTATGTATGTATATTTGTATTAGACAAACCCACAATTTATCTAAGGCGGATATTTACTGACTGACAGTGACTCAACAGACAGACGTAGCCAAGATTGTATATTTATGCTTGTGGTTCCCAACCATTTCTTTTTTTTTTTTGCCTCTGTCTATCCGTCTGTCTCTCTCACGGATAAAGAGAGGGATGAGAGAGACAGACAAATGTATAATAAACACATTCCACACTCTCACACACATACACATACAGAGGCCATACACACACACACACACACACACACATACACGGGTCAATCTACAAAAATAAAAGTATCATCTGATTGTTATAATTATTATAGAACTAGTATTAGTGTAGATTTTGAATAAATATCACTTAGCTATTGCCACATGTACGTCATTTTACTGTGAAATTATGTCCCGTGGTTAAACTGCAAGTTTTTCTGCAGCATGGAATGAATACTGGACTAATTTCATTCTTCTTACAACTCATCAGTTCGTTCAACTCATTGATATAAATGATAAAGATTTATGATCCAACTGAAATTACCGTTACGATTAGATGTGTCATTCATACATTTTAATGACCAGAATTCCACTGCCGGAAGTCATACACTACGACAACATTCAATTATTTTAACTAAGCACAAGGTTTGTAGATTGATAGAGATAAGGGAAGAGAGCTGATGCAACATGCATGTCTTTCCTGATGTGTCACTGTTGTTATAGTTGTGCTGCAAATCAATCCTAATTGACCTGACATTTGAGCAAAGACGTTCCATAATCGACCATTACACCTCAATTTTTCAGAAATAATGTACCTAAGAATACATGATATAATGTTCTAATGCGTCCGTTTTTATTTTTCATCTTGTCTTTCTTCTTAAAAGGAAATTTGAGGGAAATCTAGATATTATTTCTAGCAAGTTGTGTCAGAACGCAAGAGACTCCTTCGTTGGATTATCTCCTGAAGAACTATTTAATGGGAAAAGTAGAATACCGTAAAAATATTACAAAAAGAAAAAAAGAAAGGTGGGGAAGGCTAAGATAAAGAGATGGTCTGAGTGAGAAATAGGAATTAATGAATGTAAATGGTCATTCACTGGTAGCCAAACAATGAATTAAAAGACTAAATCTTCGCTCGTATATGAATACTGGTGCATAATGAATTCGAATTTGCGCCCAAGATCACCCATCGTAGTAGAGAGTAGGAAGGATTAGGTCAATTCAAATTCTTGAGTGGTGTTTATGTGAACGTGAAGGAACGCAATTAAATATCGCAACATGTTTTGTACATCGTTCTACATACGGTTTGAGAAGGTTCGTTGCTCGTTATACTGGCTGCTCTTGACGAGGTTAGAATCAAGAGCTCTACATATTACGCAACAATGTGTGTTGCTGTTTAGCGTCAGATCAGTTCTAATCGAGCATAACTATGGCCAAACATTTTTCGTACCAAGTCCAATCCGTCTTTAAATCTATCTATTTATCTATCTATCTATCTATCTTTCAAGAACTATATTTTCCTACGTATTCTTCCATTTTTAGAACGCTTCTTATAGAGTGAATTGAATGAATGTAGCAGCTATTTCTAGTAGACTGCGTAGACCCACCCACGTTAACTCGAGGAATGTGTGTCTATGTATGTATGTATGTATGTATGTGTATCTATGTATGTATCTATGTATGTATGTGGTGCGTGATAGATGTCATATGTGATTTGAGAGTATACATACTGTAGTAAAGAACAGACCAGTAATGCTCTCTCTGTCTACGACGGCTGGGAAACATCAGTGCGAGCTATCCAAATTGACGTTGTTATTGGTATTGTTGTTTGTTACTTTTTACGATATAGTTGTTGTTGTTGTTGTTGTTGTTGTGGCAGTTCAAGAGATTACTACACATTTCTGTCACCTGAAACGAGGTGATCAGGTTTCCTTCAAAAGAAGTATGTCAAAGTTCGTGAGCAGATGTCGTTGACAGTTAGCTATTTACCTCCCCCACCTCTCTCTCTCTCTCTCTCCTTCACTCCCTTATCTATTCCTTGCTCTCTTTCCCTTTCTAATCACCCTTGTATTACCCACCTCTCTCCTTGAAAGACTAAGGTCTTAGAAAAATATTGCCTCAATTTCCTTTTTTGCCTCTTGCTTTTGCTTTAGGTTTCTATTACTTGCACTGTGATGATAATGACGACGAGGACGACGATAATGAAACTGACGACGACTTTGACTTTGTAAACACCTCCTCCTCCTCCTCACTATCATCATCATCGTCGTCTTCTCCGTCGTCCTCCTCATCATCACTATCATCATCATTAACAACAATAACAAGCACTACCACAGCAAGATCTGAACGTAATCACATTTGATTTTTCGGTCGGACTAACGGCCGTTCGGTGGCAAATGCCACAAAGTGTTAGTTATTTCACCTTTGTCTCCCTTCCCATATACCGCTCTAGTCTTTCCTTCTTTTCAACCACCTGGCCACTAGATGGATATCCCGTTTGTTAGAACAATACAAACGACTAGTGATGTTATCAGTTAAGCTTTCAGGTACCCAAGTACTGCATGGCACTGTCGTGTTGTATGCCATTTATTTGCAAGTCACTTTCTCAATTCAAATGCGTAAAAGGCAGCGTGGAATCCTTCATGCTAGAAATAATAGGTAAATTTTCCTCAGCTCATGCATATCCAATCATCTTAAAGCAGGAATAACGGATACATTAGATAATGTAGTTGTAGATATGTAATGTCTGAAATACAAAACCGGATTGCCATGGTTGGAAGATCTTCGATTATAGGTCACTTCAATCGGAACGGGCAGTGAATGAAAAGAAGAAGCAGAAGAAGAAGAAGAAGAAGAAGAAGAAGAAGAAGAAAGATAATAATAATAGTAGTAGTAGTAGTAGTAGTAGTAGTAGTAGCCCTGATGCAGTACTAGGCAGTGGCTCTCTTGGCTTCTGATCTTAACTGATTGGAAGTGTTACAATGTATATTGTTTTGTCTAGGTATACAAGATAGGCTACAGCAAATATTCTGCTCAGTACCACAGATGTACTTGTCAGTTGTTTGACCTTAACCTGTTGAACATGTCCCTTAGTCGCTGACGATGTGCATCTCTGGTCACAAGCAGAAGTAGTGCGGGAGCATCATAGCCATGTGTTGAGGAATTCTTTGAGTAATACAGTTCTATATTTAAGAGATGAGGAATTATGTACATTATTTACAATTGACGGATATTTGTCCTCATCTTGTTTGTTGTTAACACAACCTTTCGGCTGATATACCCTCCAGCCTTCATCAGGTGTCTTGGGGAAATTTCAAATTTATTTTTCGATGCTGTTGTTGTTGTTATTATTATTATTATCATTATTATTATTATTATCATTATTCAGGTCACTGCCTGGAATCGAACTCGGAATCTTGGGGTTAGTAGCCCGCGCTCTTAACCACTACGCCATATGCCTGGGCATATGGCGTAGTGGTTAGGAGGAGGAGGGGGAAGAGAAGAAAGAGGAAAAATTATTTACAGTGTACATAGCTCAACAATGCCTGTGGTGTGTTTTGCTACTAAAAATTCTGCTTTGATGTTTAGCTATGTTGGGGATATTGGAAACATCAAATGATAAACATTAACCTCGAGACATCTTACAGATGAAATGACAGCAATGAATGTAAATTATGTTGTTGTTGTTCTTGTTTAGCCCTAGGAATTCTTTATGCAGTCGTGTATTTCTGTGAGCATAATGTACGTTTGAAGGTAGGGAAGTGTGATTGGAAGGATTATAACTGGTATTTCTATCGAGTCGGATGGTACCGTAGAGCAGTGGTTCTCAACTGGGGTCCATCTGACCATAGGGGGACCATATACGATTTTGTTGTTAAAGTTTATATGCATTAAATTCATTATACTTCTACAATGCACTTCGTAGAATGCAAACGATTCATTTGTGAATTTTACACCACCAATATTTTACCGCTGCTTAAAGCATTGCTGGCTGAACACAGCACCAGTGCCTGGGTACAAATTGCTGACGGTTCGGCTGGTTGTCCTGTATCCTACCTACACGCTTTGAGTATCGGTAAGGTTTCATGATATTGGGTAACAAATGAGAAGAGGATGCCACCATCATTATTATTATTATTGTCATCGTCTTCCTCCTCCTAATCATCATCATCATCATCATCATCATCATCATCATCATCATCATCATCATCATCATCATCATCATCATCATCATCATCATCA
>NC_068984.1:50869371-50870826 GCF_001194135.2 Octopus bimaculoides | reverse complement strand
TACTGTACCTCATAGGTCAATAAAATCTGTACATATAAGTTTGCTTAAGTCACTTCAACTAACAACATCCAGTTTCTACAAATGTTCTGTCTTTATAACAATCCAGAGCAGTGCTCTGCAACCGGTATGCCGCGGCAGACTGGTGTGTCACGAGACGATGCTACGTGCCGCAGTGTAACCTGAACATAATTTTTTTCCCAATGGAAATAATTTTTCTCCCAACTGGTCTATGTAGTGGTCTATGCAAGCACTGTGCGGAACATTGGTCTATGCAACCGGTACGTCGTGGCACATGGGTGTGCTACGAGGCGGTGCTACGTGTGCCGCAGTGTAACCCGAGTATAATTTTTCCCCTATACTTTTAGTTATATTTTTAGTTCAGGTGTGCCACCGAATTTTGAAAAGAATATAAATGTGCCGCAAGCGATAAAATGGTTGCGGAACACTGATCTAGAGTCATTACTGTAAATGTTGTGGTTTAACACGAGGACAACACTGATGAAGCAGATCTATTGTCAAAATCTTTTGCATTTAAGTGATTACATTTATAGAATGTGATTGGAAATGAATTTGGTCGCCATTTCTAGTACGTCGAACCACTACGTAGAGGTTGCCTCGCTGCCTCGTGTTCATGTATGCTGTGTAAGTATGTTTGTGTTTACTGATAAACCAATAGCTGCATAAAAACATCTAGCGCTCGAATATATATACACGAATACACCAAAGTAAAAAACACCACCGCCACCAAAATCACCATCGTCATCATCATCATCATTACGAATTCTACAGAATTCGTAATGATGATGATAAGAAGTGAAGAGAAATAACTCGTGCTGGAAAAGTTAACAAAATATCAAAGGGTAAAGGTTAAGTGAAAAACAAAGAAAGAAAAAAAACAGAAAATTAAGTCGAATCAAATAGTCTAGGCATGTCTCTCCACTACAATGAATGGTTTTCTGACCAGCTAATTGTGAGAAAAGAGATGAATGTGCGAAGAATTAAATGGAGTACACAAAACATTCTCCATTTATTAATTTTCTTATTAGTTAGAGATAATAAATAAATAAATAAATAACTAAATAAATAAATAAATAAAAATCAACAACAAAGGACGAGCGAATCTGAAAGTAAAGAGAAGATAAACTTTATGAAACTTGAATGAATCTTTCAAGATTAATTTACACTCCAGCCAGTGGAAATCTGATATTCATTTTAAAGACAAACGTGATAGCTACGAATGTGTTTGGGTCCGATAGTATCTGATCTGTATAACAGTCGATTGAAGTTTGAATTGATCCATTCAGAATAATTTTTAGTCACAAAGAGTTTCAGCCGGCAATATTTTTATCCTTTACTTGTTTCACGTATTTGTTGAAGTATGTAGACGAGCAAATCGCTCTAATACTTTATAATCGGTACAAGGTTTTATTCTTTCGGTAAATATTTCGTACCTCG
>NC_068984.1:50865853-50868032 GCF_001194135.2 Octopus bimaculoides | reverse complement strand
TGTGTGTGTGTGTGTGTGTGTGTGTGTGTGTGTGTATATATATATATGCTTTCCTTTATGAAGACATACTCTTATCAACTATTTTTCTTCCATCACCTCTCCAAAGGTCTGTTTTCTTTTTATCTCTGATTTACCTTAATTTCTCTGTCTCCCTCATCTCCCTGTTGGTCTTTATCTCCCTTCCTCTTTCTCTCTTTCCTTTATCTTTTCAGTTTTTGATCTGAGTGCCACACACACACACATTTTCTTTCTCTCTTCTTCTGTCCCTCCCTCTTACACAGACAGAAACGTCCATTATTTAACTGTTGACACGTATCTACCTTTTCTATTTCAACCGGAAACAGATATGCCAATGGCAGCTTGACACCGTTTGGAACACACGCCCAGGCGCCTACACACATATAGGTACAAACATTCACCGTATATACACAAGAGCGCGCACACACAACTACGCACGCGCAGCCTTGCACTTATATATGTATGACTCTTGTCTATTTGTATCCGTGGCAAAAAAACAAAAAAAAACTAGAAGTAGCTACATATGGTATCGCAATAACATAAGTGTGGAGTGCATTAATTAGTGCGTTATTTGCCGCTGTTTTTTAGCTAAATAATTGTAGCTTCCATTGACCTTAGTCTTATATATTTATTTAAGGAGAATAACTTCCTGAAGGTACCGCAGATGTAATTGGTTAGATGTGGTTTTAATATAACACCGAAAGGAATGACAGAATTGTCTTGTTAAGAAATAATTCGTTTGAACAAATTAGATCAATTTTCATGGTCAATTTTTATGAAAATAAAACAGAAAATAACCCGTAGCAGTCCTGGTTTTTTTTTTTTTTTTTTTTTTTTTTGGAGCAATGGTTCTCGTACAATACACTACATGGGTTAAGTAAGTGCACAATGAGGTTTTAAAATATAGTTTATGTCCGTGGAAAACCAATATTAACGCTTCAACGTTTTGAGAAACGTGGTTCTTTCATAATTTTGTTATATACCAGAAGCTCAATGAAATAAGCAAAAAGTTTTAAAATTTTGTTGTTGTTGATTTCAAATTTAAAGGTAAGTTCTTTTTTCCCTTTTACTTTCCATGTAAGTTGCACCAGTAGTAGGTTTTTATTTCTCGTGTTCTACGAAGTAAAAGGCGGACGCGCAATGGCCAAGTGGTTAGGGCAGCGGACTCGCGGTCATAGGATCGGGGTCTCGATTCCCAGACCGGGCGTTGTGAGTGTTTATTGAGCGAAAACACCTAATGGTCCACGAGGCTCCGGCAGGGGATGGTGGCGAACCCTGCTGTCCTCTTTCACCACAACTTTCTCTCACTCTGACTTCCTGTTTCTGTTGTGCCTGTAATTCAAAGGGTCAGCCTTGTCACACTGTGTCACGTTGAATACCCCCGAGAACTACGTTAAGGGTACACGTGTCTGTGGAGTGCTCAGCCACTTGCACGTTAATTTCACGAGCAGGCTGTTCCGTTGATCGGATCAACTGGAACCCTCGACGTCGTAAGCGACGGAGTGCCAACAACAACGAAGTAAAAGAATTTGAAAAGCAATGTCCTGGAAAACCGATGGAGAGTTTGTCAAGAAAATGTATGATTTCATACTATTATGACAGTGCTATTTCGATGACAGTTTAAGAATTAGATACGGTTGCAACATGCAACATTGGGAGAGATTCTATGTACCTGTTCGAACCGATGCGTGAAATTAGTTGCTAGAAAATAGCAACCGATTATTCCCGAAACCACAACCTGCCATCGTAAAAAATTGCTTGACAAATTAGAGAATACAGTTCTATATTTAAGAGATGAGGAATTATTTACATTATTTATATTTGACGGATATTTGTCCTCATCTTGTTTGTTGTTAACACAACGTTTCGGTTGATATACCCTTCAGCCTTCGTCAGGTGTCTTGGGGAAATTTCGAACCTGGGTTTTCATTCCTAACGATGTTACTATTATTATATTATTATTATTATTATTATTATTAATCAGGTCGCTGCCGTGAATCGAACTCGGAATCTTGGGGTTAGTAGACCGCGCTCTTAACCACTACGCCATATGCCCGTGGGCAATTATGGAGTGAATTTTAGGGCTTATATATCTATTATTTTTCTATCCTTCCTCAATACCAGTTCCCATATGCTATTCATATCTGCACTCGGTCTGCTT
>NC_068984.1:50862630-50864546 GCF_001194135.2 Octopus bimaculoides | reverse complement strand
CACGAGGAGATATTGATAAATCGGGTATAGCTGATCATGTATGGCAAAATGGAGACCACCTCCCCCTGTGGGATGGAGTTAAAATAATAGACAGAGAACAACACTGGAAAATACGAAAACTAAAAGAAGCAGCACATATGCTAGGACACAACAACCTCCTAAGCAGACCGAGTGTAGATATGAATAGCATATGGGAACCGGTATTGAAGAAGGATAGAAAAATAATAGATTTATAAGCCCTAAAATTCACTCCATAATTGTCCACGGGCATATGGCGTAGTGGAAAAGAGCGCGGGCTACTAACCCCAAGATTCCGAGTTCGATTCACGGCAGCGACCTGATTAATAATAATAATATAATAATAGTAACATCGTTAGGAATGAGAACCCAGGTTCGAAATTTCTCCAAAACATCTGATGAAGGCTGAAGGATATATCAGCCGAAACGTTGTGTTAACAACAAACAAGATGAGGACAAATATCCGTCAAATGTAAATAAATTAGAGAATGTAGATTTTGATATGCAGAAGATCGTAATAATCATAAGTGGAAACCTTTGATCACAAGACTTTTTTTATTCAGGGCCGACTTAGGGTTAAAATAACAACAGTCAATAGCGTACAGTCTTTAACTGTAATTACAAGGAAAGTTTTAGAAACGAGAATAAAACTTATGAATATCGTTGTTATTCATAATTCAGTTGTACGTTCTCCTTTTCCACTGTGTCTTGAACTATTATACAGAAAAGCAAGGCAGTTTATTAAGTGGAATACATTTTTTTTTGTAGGTTCTATTGATTATGACCTGATTTGTATGCCGTGTACATTGTTGCTGTGCTCTTATCAAGCATACCTATGATCAGAGCAGTTCCTCCTATGACCATCAAGTTTATTTTCTTCAAGTATAGTCTATTCGGATTTATGTTATCTATAGCACACATTTTTAATGATAAAAAAAAAGTAAATGTTAGGGTGGGATTTAATGAAAATTTGGCTGCGTTTTCTCTTAGGGCGAGCGACCGCACACACGCTCACTTTAAACACTGCTTATATTATGTTATGTTCTAAACGCATGTGAAGTGAATTGGTTCGACTAGGAATTGAAACTGAGCTACAGACATGTTAGTGCCAACAGACAACTCTTAAAAGTTATTCCCACATGAAGACATAGTCATGTGGATTTTATTATTGTTTATGGTGGTGATCAAATCAATCTATACTTAAAAGTAATCCATCCAAGAATATTTAAGTTTTTAGAAATAATTACGGCTCTGTTAGCTAATGAGAAATTTCTTTAAGAAAGTAGGAGGCAAGATGAAGATCTGAGTGCTATTTCTTACAGGTTTTACGTATACGTGCGGTTCCTCTGTTGCTTCTTTCAATTGATGTTAGAGAAGGGTGTACGACTAGTTTTACTTTGCGGTAATAGACACCTCAACAAGAGCCCTTGTTTCTATTTTAAAAACAAATCAACGTCTGAATGAACATATATATATATATATATATATATATAATGTGTGCACGTGTTGAGTGTATACGCGAGTATTCACATATAAACATATATTTATGCATACGTAGAGGGAGGTGTAACATATGCTTCGGTTCAAAATTCACCTAGTTTCTATTTCAAGGCCTTTATTAAGAGGTGGGGGTGTGACCAGCATACATTCTTTGCAGGATCCTTTTACACTGAATGTGGGTTCTAAGGGGTTGAATAATACGCACACATACATGCACACACACATACACACACACAGACACACACACACACACACACACACACATATATATATATACGTGTACGTGAATGATGTTTACATTCAGTAAGAGGTATGGAAGTCTAAGTGCTCAGCTCTATGTCTATTTGTCTGTTTATCTTACTCGCATCTCCTCTTTCTCTCTCCCTCTCTCTCACTGT
>NC_068984.1:50859908-50862495 GCF_001194135.2 Octopus bimaculoides | reverse complement strand
GGAGAGAGAGAGGGAGAGAGAGAGAAGGGTATCAATAAATAAGCATTAAATAAACGACATAAAGGGCGTTTGTATTCAAATCGAGAAACTCTTTCCCTATAATGAATCCAAACGTAAGTACAATTTTTTTAAAAGTCTGAGCGTTCAGAAATAGTATCAAGAATTTCAAATATACAAACATAGATACAGCAATCAAAGCTAGAAAGAACTAAAGAAAGTGAGAAACTATAAATAAATATGCTACCTAACTTTTGAACACATTCAGCAGCTGGTGCTATACAGCAGATGTCCCCAACCACCGGGTCGCCGACCAGTACCGGACCATGGATCAGTCGGTAGCGGGCCGCACAGAAAGAATAATTTTTGAAAATTTCTATTTTATTGATTATCACAGTTTGCGGTATGTTTTACATTATATATTCTCAACCTCAATGTCATCATTCCAGAAGGAGAAACCCCTCCCTGAAGTCTCTCCACTGCTGTTTGTCTGTCTCCGGTCAGCTATGGTCATGTGGGCACCAGGTAGCAAGTGAGATCATCTCACCATCTTGTTTTTGGTTGACCTATTGATCTTGTCCATTCCCTTGGTGTCCATTTCCGTCACCCTGATTGTGCATCTGTTGTCCTTCAGTCGTTCGATGTGACCAGCCCGTCTATATTTGTTCTTAATGGTTCCTAAAATGTTGTGGACTCACGTGTGCTGTCTAATTCAGGCATTGGTTTTGTTATCATAATAGATACGTATTATATATGTGATAATTAAATTATATATTGTGCACTTTGTTTTTTTTGTCTTTTTTTGTTTTTTTTGCATGTGATATCCCGGTCTATGGAAAAGTTGTTTAGCATGACACCGGTCAGTGGTACCAAAAATTTGGGGACTGCTCCACTGTACGGCTCAAGTTTATTCAATACGAACTAAGAGAGTAAGCTCGCTGTTTCCAAATACAGCAACCGATGAGCTGTGGTTAGGGTTAGGGTCTATACGTCACAAATCACGAAGACACTGAAAATAAAAATTATAAATTGTGCTCTTCATCTTTCTTGATTATAAACCATTTAAAACAATTCTTTGTGATATCAACTTTGATAAAAATAGCGTGAGAGTGTATTTCAAGAAAATGATCCCAATCATTGCAACTAAACTCCAATAATCTTAGCGAATATACTCCTATCCCCTACAAACATCGCAGAATTGTATTGTTTCCAATCAACAATACTTCTAAGATTAACTTCTATCGCACTTTTCGAGACATTGGCTATATACAGACATTTTCCTTTCCAAACAAGTCAGTCCTAAAAATATCAGAGAGGCATTAGGGCATTTTTATCAAATCTCACTAAACTTTATGAAAGAATGATAATATCAAATATGACTGGTGACTTCGAAATCAATTCCTTTAGCCAAATCTAATATGAGTGTCTTGCCTAACTTATTCACGTAGGAAAATATATACTCGAATAAAGGGTTTAAATACTTATATGATCTCTGTATGTATGTATGTATGTATGTATATATGTATGTATACATATATATATACAGTATCTCACAGAAGTATGTACACCCCTAGAAAATTTCAGTAAAATTACCATTACTCTGATAATATCGAAGGGAATCAAACGAATTTTTTACTGAATAAAATATATTATACCGGCAAACATTATACAAATCTCGAACATAAAACAAAAAACATTTTCAAACATATGAACGAAATATTAATTTTCAAACGATACAGAAGTATGTACACCCTAAAGGGTTATTTGCTATATTCAATATTTGGCGAGACCGCCCTTGCTTTCAATGACTGCATTAAGTCTTCTGGGCATAGAGTCGACTAAGTTTCCGCATATAACCGATGATATCAACCTCCATTCATCCTAAATAATGTCTTTCAACTGTGTTACATTGCGGGGTTTTTTCTCCTCAACCTTTCTTTTCAAAACACCCCACAAATATTCTATTGGGTTTAAATCAGGTGACATGGTAGGTAAAAACTTAATCATCATCTTTGAAGTGTGTTCAGTGTCATTATCATGTTGGAATTTGGAATGTCTTCCTAGTCCCTTGATACCTTTCAACATTGTTTTCCGCAATATGTCACAATAAAGCCCTGAATCCATTGTTCTCTCAATAAATGCGAGTCCTCCAATACCAGCTGCACTCTTTCATCCCCAAAGCATAATACTTCCACCGCCGTGTTTCACGGTAGGCACGGTGCAATTGTTGCTATTATCACCTGGTCGTCGGCACCACCTGACCCAAAGTTGATTTCCGTCGCGTCAGAAAAAAGAATTTTATTCCCAAACTCCTTCCCCTTATTCACATAGGTTTCGTCAAAAGAAGGACGGCTTGATTTATGTCTGGTAGTGAGAAGAAGTTTCCTACGAGGAATGCATCCATGAAGACCACACTGGTTCAAACTTTGGCGAACTGTTTGAAAGGATACACTTTTTCCACTAACAAGGATACACTTTTTCCACTAACAAGGATACACTTTTTCTAGAACCTCCTGGAAAATAACCATAGCGAGGGACATTCCACAGTTGAATTAGAACAGTCACAAACAGTGAAAGAAGACATGCACCC
>NC_068984.1:50856507-50858981 GCF_001194135.2 Octopus bimaculoides | reverse complement strand
TATATATATATATATCTACACACACAGTCACTTGGACAAGACATTCAACGAAAAATTTCACTAACATCGTTTAAACTAAATAACTGGTAAAGTAGTTCGTGTAGTAAGTTATCTTAATTTAATATACCGCAATTAGGTTACATCCATGGGTGGTGTTTCTCAAGGGAACATCATTATTTATGTCAGTAGAATACAGGTCAACCTATTAAAACTCAAATATTACCTGATTTTTCAAAACTGCAAAGCAACGAGAACAACAACGATGTAAACATTAAAAGCTATGTGAGCAACTGTTTATTACAATCTTCTTTCAATATCAAATAGTCTGAGGTAGAAGTTGCAACTGAATACAAGTAAATTCGAACTACTCCTGTCCTGTAAGAAGCACAACGTAAACCAGTCAAAAATCTCTTTTCTCTCTCAAATCTTTTATGGCAGCGGTTCTTTATCTACACACACACACACACACACACACACACACACATCTTTTTGCCCCTCCTTTTTTAATGAGAAAGCCGGATAGCATGTGCATCCATATAATTCTTCTTACGTTGTCATGGTGTTGGAGAAGTTTTAAAACTTTAAACGATCTTAAACAAGGCAATTTGCCTGCTCCTCTTCAATCTTCTTAGATCCTCTAGAAAAACATTGCATTAGAGCATGAGATAAACTTAAGGATAATAGAACTATTGTGAATAAACAAATCTAAAAAGGAGAGTCTCACATAAGAAATAAATTCATGGACACATATACACTTAAAACATTCTGATCAAGAAGTTGTGCTTATGTGACCCTGTTCTAGTCTGCTTTCGCAATGTTGCTTCTTAGGGGTCCCTTAAAAGAAAGGGTGCTTATCGAGAATTCAATTTCTACGGAGATGCTAATCATTGCAACAAATAAGGAAATGTCTGGTTTAGACTAATTGGATCACTTAAACATATTTAACTTCTACCCTCTTCAAGAGAGAGGGGAAGACTTCATTTAAACCAAGTTGATGTACAAATGTGTCTCAAAAGCATTTAGGATTAGGAACCTCGATACAGTCAACATCCAATAATATTTAAATCCCAGTTCATTAACACAGCCCAGCCTTCAATTATATTGCATTTGTCTCAGTTTAATTTAGCTTCACTAAAAAAAAAAAAGCTGAAACATTGTCTTACTCTGTACAAACAGCTTGTTTCTAACTTGCCTGAAATTACATTCTGATGAAATGATAGAAAGTATTTAATAAATAACATCAAGATGTTCATATGAAGTACGTCCTTAAAAAATAAATAAATAAATAAACAAGAAAAAACAAGGACACAGAATATTTGGTCCAAGATACCTTGTCTCAAAACTGACGAAATGGTTACAACTGAAACGCCATTGATAAGAAGCCGCCTAAAATAGGGTTGACTTAAAGAACAAGAAAATCAACAAGCATGTTACACTACCTGGATGAAGTGAAGTTTTGAGAAAAAGTAAAGTCAAGTGGAATATTTGAGAGAAAGTGTTTTAGCCATTATAGCCACATCACAACACTAGATGGTGACACAGTCTGAGTCAACTGTCTCTCTCCGGTCGGAATGCCTATTGACACCGTCTTGTGTTTAATCAGGGAAGGAAAATATCAGAAGTTCAAGGCCATGTTTTGCTTGTACAATAAATATTTCGTAAACGAGCGACGAAGGAGTTTCCACGCTCGATCTGTTAGAAATAGCTACCAAATTCCCATTCTACCACATCTTACCAACATCAGTGAATAAAGATACTTTAGCTTCAAAGTGGCTAAAGCCATATAAAAAGATGAAATTGTCTACACCACACACACACACACACACACACACACACACTCACGTGGGGGTGCTTGAAAGTTGCTGGCTTTAAGGGTATCGCGAAAGGCTCGGTTGAAAGTCCAACATTCCGAGTTCTTTCAGAGGGCTTAGGAAAACTGAAGGGCCGCTGCAATAAGTGTGTGAATCTGAGAGGGGAATAGGTTGAGTAAAATCACAATTAACGGATCCTTCTGTATCTTCTTTTACCCAAAGGCAGGAACTTCCTAACATCCTTCGGGTATATCCCGGTTCGTACTGCAAAATAGGTAGATGATTGCTGCTCTACATTACACAAATACAAGAAAAAGAACCACACACACGCTCGCTCACTCAGTCACTCACGCACACAAAAGGACGGATGCACACACACGCACACGCACGCACACACGCAAGCACACACCGGAACGTTTGAATGAATATGTGATTGTTCAAGCTGCGAGAAACAGCAGACAATTCTCCTTCACACCGCTCCCAACTGTATTAAAAGTATGAAACATGTAGTGAATAATACTATTTATGGATAAAATAGGTGATAGTCATGTCTGGAATATACTTAATCATAAATTTACTCGAACAGGCTTGAATTAGGATTACTGGCCGTGCATTGCATACATTCACACACTTTACATATATATATATATATATATATATATA
>NC_068984.1:50850228-50855877 GCF_001194135.2 Octopus bimaculoides | reverse complement strand
TATATATATATATATATATATATATATATTATATACAAATGTAATTACTCCACACAGCACTCAAACACACACAAACACACACACACTCATATGGAAGACAGAGCCATCTATGCATACGTACTTACATACATATGTATGCACACATACTTTAACAGAAACGCAACGCGCGCGTGCATACATATAAACGACTTGCTCGGTATATAATAAGTACATTACAACAGGAAAGCGGAGCCCCCTAAACATTAGTGATGGTGGTGGGGGGTGTTAGCTAGTCTATTTGGTTCCTTGGGAGCATCATCTAGTGCAAAACCATTAGTGATAGTATGTCGGATCTAAGATAAAATTAAGATAAACGGAATGGGAGGTGCAATTTCTAGGGGTCTAACAAGGTATTAACCTTCTTTTCATACATCTTCATTTTACTCCGCTAAATCCTTTTCTACATCTATATTGCGTTCTTTTTTGTGTCATTTTTTGCTTTTTACTCTCGCTCAGGGTCTCTTTACGCGGTTCACTTTTCTCTCTCTATCTATTTCTCTCACTCCCTATCTATTCCTGTCTCTCTCTCATTCGTTATATCTGTTTCTCTGTAATCCTCCTTGTCCTTCTTTACCTTTTCGTAGTCTTATTTTCACAAGAATATTCGCATATAATATATACACACATAATCAGCACCGCCCCATCCACATTCACTAAGACATTCCTGCCTCTGCCTGCCTGCCTGTTTGTCTTTCATATTTTCTTTCTCTCTCTCTCTCTCTCTCTCTCTCTCTCTCTCTCTCTCTCTCTCTCTCTCTCTCTCTGTCTTCCTGTCAAGTCGTTTATCTATCTATCTATCTCTACGTATATATATATATATATATATATATATATATATATATATAATAACGCTTTTTGACTACTTTGTCCCCAAAATCACCATCATAACCATTATTACTATTATTATCAAGGAAATTGAGAATGAGAGAGGGAAGTGTTGTCCTCGAGTGAGTTTATTGAAAGGTGGGTGAAATTTGCTAAAATGCCAAGAGTGGAAGGTACCTCTCTAAGTGTAGACCTGTGAATCGGAGAGAAGGAATTGAAGAGGGCAATTGCTCTAGGGGTTCCAGGGAAATCTCGGACAATGGGGTTCCTCGATTATCTCTAGAGGCCTGCCTGTATCAGGAGGGCCACATCTCTATCATCCTCCCCACCACTTTTTTTAACAGCAACAGCTACAAAACCAACATCAAGAAGAACAACGACAACAACAACAACGACGACGACGAGAACATTACCAACGACAAAAATACGTTCGCAGCAGCAGCGAAAAAGAAGCAACGCTTCATCGTGGAGATCACAAACAGAGATGAAATGTTGACCCAGGCATGGAAACTGATTAAACAAGAAGAAACCTGGGCAAACCTAACTATTCCGTCACAGGCAATTGAAACAGTGAAGAACAGAACGGTATTTTTCAGATGCAGCTCAGCAGAGACACAAAGAGTGACTTTAATAGCCCAAGTATATATTGAAGTGACGCTGAGGTGCATCAAAGATGACACTGAGTACATAGCGAGGGGTAAACAGTACCGCACCATTTCGGTGATTTTAAGTCAGAAGCCCAGCAAAGTCATTATGTACCCCTTCCACGTGGGGAAACGTACAGCACTTGTCCGCATTCGTAGAATCCCACCAGGACTTGTTATGTGGTGTCTTCTGGGATGCGTAATTGTGGAGGGGACGGATACCGCCCCGATAGAGGCGATGAGAACTGACATGGAGAAAATATTCATTTGCGAGTTTGCTGCCTCCAACTGGTAAAAAGTGCAAGGGGTCAAAGGCCTCCAGTGATGGATACGCCGAGACGTGGACCACAAACAACACCAGCACTAGCAAAATCACTAGCAACAACAAACGAAGCACCAAAGATATTACCCACCCTAGGGGGAAACGAGAAAAGCTCTGTCACTCCCTTACACTAAACAAAAATACTCACATAAACAAGAATATAACCATACACATAGATGCACTTACAACAGCATACCTCTTATCCTCCAGTAGTGAAGATGAAGGAAAACCAAAAAGCTCCCACCCCCACCCCAAGAAGAAAAAAAAAGAAAGTACAGAACAAAAACTACAAAGCATAACAACACTCACAATAAAAAATACAAACACCACCCACGCAAGCATCCCATCACTGTCGCCAGAATCCCCCAGACGCAAACAACCTAAACAAACAAGAACAAACACTCACACAAACATCTAAAACTGCAGATACCACCGAAACAACAATAAGACCATCACCACTACAGTCAAGCAAGCAAACAACACCAACACAAAACACCCAACTTCGTACTCATCAGAAGGGACAATGAAGAACTGATGGCCCGCGTAACACAAAACCTTGAATTTGAATGATGGTGGGAGTGATTTTCGAATCGAGCACATTTCGTGTACCAGAAGATTTGCTTCTGGTATGAATATCGCTCGATTCCTGCACAAAAATTCGAGAGAGCTTTCCTGGGGACGTGGGAACCGCGAACGTGAGACTCACTTCGAAACTCTTAAAGGGGTACCCCCCTCCCCGAAAACCCCACCAATTATGGAAGTTGAACCACCCGACCTTCACAAGACAGCGGGAGGTAAGTAAAACTTTCCCTTCTCTCTTTAGCATGCCAACATGTCCATATTAAGGGTAAGAATTTTAATTGTTCGAGGCCTGAGGTCGCCCTGGAAGCAAAGGGAGTATTTCCAATTCTGTGAGCCGGAGCGTAGTGACGCTGATAAGGAAAGACAAAAACAAGAGGGACACATTAGATAACTTCAGGCCCATAACTCTGCTTAACCTAGAGTTTAAGATTTTGGCCAAGGTGTTAGCGAAGAGGTCAGTGCTTGTCGAGGATTTGATTGGGGAGGCGCAATACCAATCAAGTCCATACACGATAACTTCCACCTCATGCGGTACATCATAGAAAGGGTAGGGTGGAAACATTGCTTCGGTGGGGCGCTAATCAAGTTTGATCAATCGAAAGCTTTCGATTGGGTCGACCATCGGTATCTGGAGGTTGGCTTCGACTCCGTCTTCAGAGGTTGGGTCGTTGCAATTCACAGCGGCATCTGCTCGGTGGTGAAAGTTGATGACCACTTCTCAGAACCGTTTCAGATCTCCCCACCGGTCTGTCAAGAGTGCCCTCTCTCCTCCCTTCTGTACGTTTTGAGCCTCTACTGCGGAGGCTGGAGCTGCTGCAGATGGGTTGTGTCGACTCATGCGGACTACATCACTGAGGTGGTCAGAACGTCATTGTAAGTATATGAAAAGTTGACTGGAGCAAAATTTAAACCGGTAAAGTCGGTGGGTTTGCAATTTGGTAGCTGGAGAGGCAAGTCCATGCCGTCCAACAGCGTCGTTTTGGCACTAGATGGACGGACTGGTAAAATTGCTTGGGATTTGGTTCGGACCAGACCTCTCCAGATATTCTGACGGAACGATGAACAAGTGTGGTCGCCGTATGTCAAACAGGTCTAGGCGAGTTTGTCTAAAATACAATTGATGTAAATGCAATTTGTCTAAAACACAATCTGACTAAAAAATAATTTTTTTTTCTTTTTAATGAATTCGTATTTTTTATTCATAATTTATAATTCTTTGGGTTTATAACTAGCTGTTAACTATTCATAAAAACCTTAGGATTATTTTAATTTAAAATGCATAAAAAAACAAAGGATAATATTTACTGAAAGGACTTATTCAATCTTAAAAGGAAAGCTTGTGTGTTATACCGCGAACGTAATCAATAATATTTTGTGGATTAAAATTTTAAACAATACTTTATATTCGAGACACTGCAAAACGAATATAAAGTATTGTTCAAAATTTTAATCCACAAAATATTATTGATTACGTTCGCGGTATAACACACAAGCTTTCCTTAGACTTTGATCTTTTTGTAAAATGTTGATGAATTTCCAGATGGTCGGGGTGATGAGACCCAACTTGGGTTTCGAATGCTCGATGCCATCCTTCGACAGAGGTATTTGCTTTGGGTAAATCATCAAGAACTCTTAAATATATATTCCACATATTTGGTGAGAAGAGAGGTGAGCGTCGCACATTCCTTCTGTTGGGCTTTTCAGTCCACGTATCCTCAAAATAATCAATGATTTCTTGTGCTTCATCAGGGAAGGTGTTGTTATCACATAATGACTCAAATACTCTTGTTACTGTGCCTACTGGGACAAATGCTAATGCTGGTAGCATCCTCATCACTAAAGCAAAATTACGGTCTATTTCATATTTTCGTTTTAAACTATTACTTTGAAATACACGAAAAATACAATGGCTGAAGTGGAAAAAGCAACCGTTTTGTTCTGCACTAGGAAATTCTTTCGAAAATGCTTTCATCATCGCTTTCTCAAAATCGATCGTTATTGACAATGGCACACATGATTGTTCAAGATTCTTTATCTCGTGCAAAAAGGGACTGTTTTAAATGTGCCGTCTGCATACCAGTAACAGCTTAGTGATAAACACTGTAAATTAAGTCTTGTCACATTAGAAATTACTGAATTGGATGCATCTCGTGTTGACTTAGCCAGTTGACGTATTTTTGAAACCGCTTCTTTTGCTGCAATTTCAGCGGCAACCAATATATGACTATGGTCGTTGGAAGATTTCAGAGTTTTATCCTTCTACAGAAATTATGCGAACACGGCATTTTGTTTATGGATATTTTCCGCACTTCCAATAAACTCGTTCACCATTTTCACAATTCTTATAGTATGTATGTCTATTATCAACCAACTCACGATCTTTCTCTGATTCAGTAAATTCAGCAGAGATCTTTGGCTATGGGTCTTTTCACTTTAAATAATTCCAAATGAGAATTTTTCTTTTAGGAAACTACTAGTTTTTTTTTTAGCAAACAACTAGTTTTATTCCACAGCATATTATTGCAAACAACTATTTATACTCAATAGCACAAATAAACAATTATTCCTTTCTACTTCCAACGAATTCATCAAAAAAGAAACAATTTTTATTTTTGAGACAAATTATATTTTAGACAAATTGTTTTTGACAAATTGTTTTAGACAAATTGCATTTAGATCAATTGTATTTTAGACGAATTGTTTTAGACAAACTCACCAGATACCTTGTCAAACATGCCTTTCCTCAGCTCGTCTCCATGACCGAGCTGCAGTCCCGAGTCAAGAAGAACTCGGGACAGGGTGACTGGCATCTGGAATGTTGCCAAGCACTCACTGCCCTTTACCAGTCGGGCAATGCGATCAGTGGTGCAACCACTCTAGAGCTCTATAGAGGGTTAATGGAGGGAAAGAGCGATGACGCACTCGGAGACGCGCTAGGCGTCGACGAAGTCGAACTGACCAGTCTGTTCACGAGGACTTTCAAGCCGGGGATGATGGATAACTTCCAGAAATCCCTAGCTCGACAGTACTACCGGGGCGGGGTCACTGCCGGTTCGAGATAAACTCTACAGACACGGAAGTGCTGTCAGATAAACTATACAGACACGGAAGTGCTGTCAGCCCGAGATGCGCGCAGAGCGACGAAACCGTTTTGCACTCACTCGTCCAGTGTTCGTGCATCACTGACTTGTGGTGTTTTGTTGAACAACTGTTATCACGTGTAGGACGGATCTGGCT
>NC_068984.1:50845228-50847728 GCF_001194135.2 Octopus bimaculoides | reverse complement strand
CATATACATATGCATACACATATACATATATCATACATGAGCATTGATTGTTAAAATAAATGCCATATGTTTACCAAGTGTCTAAATAGTGCAGAAAATGTAGGACAAACAGAAATAGTACAGAAGTGTACTTCTGAATGTGCACCCTATATATATATATATATATATATATATATATATATATATATATATATATATATATGCATTAATATGTGGTCCCTTGGATATAAATTTAGAACATACTGTAACAGCACTAAATATGGATACAAACCAGAGAGAGAACCTCTACGTAGTTGCTCTTTCTGCAAAAAAGAGAAATCGAATCTATCTTAAATACCCTGCTAATCTAAAAGGTGGTTCATAGGTAGTTTTAAGTATGTAATATTTTGAATTAAATGAAATGACCACTGCTAATTCAATTACTTAAAAACCCATATGTCTGCTCAATCAGATGTGATCAAGCGCTAAGCAAAACGAAGCTAAAGAGGAATACTGACCAAGGAGGGAACCACTACACGGTCTACTACTGATGTATAATCACACTGTACTGCCTTAATAAGATAAATACATTGATCAATGTGGTCGCTACTACGATAAATGTGGTCGCTACTATTCAGTAATACTGAATGGTCGGTGGTGGAACGCTTTTGCTTGTAAGTCTTCTAGATCAACAGTAGCTTCAACCGAAATGGCAACAACAACAAGATAATTGTTAAATATGATATTACAAAGATGACTAAGTCGGAATTATAGTTTACTGTAGCAATAAAAGCTTGAATCAGAGAACGATGGAGCAGCTGTTTCTACCATGTGTGAATACTAAAGTCTAAAGGTAAAGATGTGCTCAACGCTCATTTGTTAAGACCTTCCATATTGCTGTCAAACTAAGCAATATGGATGACTATAGTCATCCTTGGTTTTAACGTGGTTTTAACGACAAAGGACATTAAATAAGTCAGAAGTATTTCTTTAGTTGGTGGTACTAAACTTATATTATTGATCTAAAAATGAGAAGAAAGATCAAATTCATTCCATTGTATTGACGATCCGAAGATTAAGTCTTAGGTGCTGTATCAACAACCAATGATTTTTAAAGTTTGCTTATAACTTTTGCAGGCTCTCCCAGACGGATAAGAATCTTACAGTTAAATGCCTTAAACTACAGTTATCACTTGAAAGCAAGTATGACCTTATGGCATATGTGACGTGATTTCGCTAAAATACATTCAGTTATTCTTCTCTTGACCTGGCAGGAGATGTGGTAGCTGAAAGAAGCCAGGAAGGGTTGTATCAGTATTCGGCTGGTATTCATTTTTAACTGAAGTGAAGAACCTACGGACACAAGGCCCTGCGCATTCTGAGAATTGAAACCACGGGTTTATGCTCATAAATCCAATACTCTAATCACAAGGCTATGCGCCTTCACGATTAAACGCCTCACAGTGTTTCATGGAGTAATCTAAATTCCATGAAAGACCGAGGGAAGAAAGAATTAAAATATCAATTGTAAGGCTATATATCAAAAACAATTTACTAAAACTAGGATACAGAACGGTTTTGGGAGCATTATTGAAATTTATAATGGCGAATTCAATGCAAGCATGCAGAGAAACTGTAAGAATACTTTGCGTTTCTGAAGAAAATAAAATGTTAACTGATTGTGGTAGGAAGGGAGGAGAAACGACATAAATCTATAGAATAGCATAGTTACCTATAAAACTCGGGATTCATATTGAAGGAAAAGTAAAAGACCGGAAGTTCAGGGAAAATATTTAACGGAAGCTTAGTGATAAAAAAGAAATTAGTGCCAGATATGAAATAGAGAGAGATTTGTAATCAGGGAGATAACTATAATCATCATTTACAGATTGAATCTAGTTAACAAAATAGTAAAGAAAAGATAAATAGAACAGAATGGAAACGTCTCTAAATAATGAATTCAGGACGTAGAAGTATATTAGAAATATACCTATTTAGAAGTCGACCCATGACCAAATAAGACTTTAACTCAGTAAGTCCTTCCAAAAGCTCTGAAAGTACAAGAAGGTTCTTGTGTATGAATTTGTTTTGAGTGAATAAAATGAAGTGTTGCACAACACGGGACTCACTTTTCAGAGCAATCAACTATCAAGTCAGTGGCAAAATAGAGGAGGTTGAGACGACCAGAAACCAACTGCACTTAAGGATATTTTTTTTTAAGGGTATATCTTGTACCTTCTGGAAGTAAATTCTACCAAGACCTCGAGTACCTTCCTTCACTCCTAGCAGTTCACATGCTAACCCATACCTAGAACCCTGACAAGTGCTACTACTCCGGAGAAGAGTAGACTTGGGAACAATAATTATCAAGAGGTGATTCCATATTCCTCAAAACTCCTGAAACTTCGGTACCAGAGCCCCTCTATGGGAATGCATACCAAGGACAACCATACACACACGCTCGCGCGAATGCAGGCATACACGCATGTGTGTGTGTGTATATATATATATATATATATAT
>NC_068984.1:50843183-50844419 GCF_001194135.2 Octopus bimaculoides | reverse complement strand
TATATATATATATATATATATGCATATATGGGTACAGGACGTCACAAACAATAAACAACATGAAATAGAAAACAAATGAGTTGAATTCGCCAACAACGAGAGAAACAAATGGAAAACAGGACAAGTAACATAAAGAACGACTCTTCATCAGCTGTCGGCTGCTCATCCACTCCAGATGCATACACACATACACACACACAAATACACATGTATATGAAAAAGTTGGAGTCAAAAAGAAGGTGTACGGTTGGACATTTATTTACAATCCTTACAATTGTTTCTACGCAACGTAGTTCTCCAGGCTTGCAGGTACTTGGTTGTGCAACTATTTTCTTGCACTATGAGATCTAGTTGTGCTTCCTCATAATGCAAGGAAACCATTGAATAACCAAGTACCTGCAATTCTGGAGAACTATATTGCGTAGAAACAATTGTAGTGAATGCAAATAAATGTCCAACCGCACTCATTCTTGTTGAATACAACTTTTTCAATTATCTATTCACACACTACAGAAACCCTAATGCAAGGCTGGAAGTGCGTATAATACTACTACTGGATAGCACAGGGTGAAATCTTAAGGTGGACGAGTTTTATACTGTTCTCTGCTACGTTCTTAACGGAATATAACATAACTATATGAGTATGTGTGTGTGTGTGAAGGCGCGTGGCTTAGTGGTTAGTGCACTCTGATCACGATCATAAGGTCGTGAGTTCAATTCCCGGCAACGCGTTGTGTCCTTGAGCAAGACACTTTATCTCACGTTGCTCTAGTCCACTCAGCTGGCAAAAATGAGTAGTACCTGTATTTCAAAGGGCCGGCCTTGTCACACTCTGTGTCACGCTGAATCTTCTTGAGAACTACGTTAAGGGTACGCGTGTCTGTGGAGTGCACAGCCACTTGCACGTTAGTTTTATGAGCAAGCTGTTTCGTTGATCGTATCAAGTTGGGACCCTCGCCGTCGTATCCGACGGAGTGCTCCTATATATATATATGTATATATATATACACGCACGCACACGCACACACACACACACATATATATATGTATATACATATGCATATATATGTACACGCACATATATGTGTGCGTGTGTACATGCGGTGTTCCAGCATATACATACACACAATGTGTGTTTGTGTGTGTACATATATATTCTTTTATTCTTGTACGTGTTTCATTCATTCGACTGCAACATCTAAATGCATAAAAGATTGTGTATATATATATATATAT
>NC_068984.1:50839306-50842494 GCF_001194135.2 Octopus bimaculoides | reverse complement strand
TATATATATATATATATATATATATATATATATATATTAGTCATAAAGGTAAGTACGATAAGGCAATTAAAGATGCAGGCTATAGACGTAGAATCAAATATATCCCGCACGAGCCTGCAATGAACAGAAATAGTAACGACTATATTAACCGCAACAATACAGTACATGGCCATACACCTAAGCGATGTAATAAAGCACACAAAACTATAGCTCACGATATTAATAGGATAGGATTTAGTAACAATATGAGTAAGTACAAAAATAACAAAAATACAACAGGTGGAATAACGAGGAGAACTGGACGAAGGACGAATGATGCTAATAAACCCACTAACCATGAAGACAGCAGTAATAAAGACCATAGTAGCAACTCGAAATACTACCAGCGTAAACCTAGTCCTAGCACCACTAATGGCGGTATAAATGCGCAGAGCCTTGATAATAGAACTAATGAAAATATACATATACATCGTATGCAATACCCTAGCAATTATAAACATGTGTTGCTTGATAAGACTACTGGTAAATTGGGAGACATGGTCTGGATCATACTCCCATTTGCGATGCAAATAAAGACCGATTTAGTTAAGCAAATATTTAACATTATAAATGAGCACTTTGATAAGAATAACAGGTATTCGAAACTTATAAATAGTAGAATAATAAGGATAGGTTATAGTCTTACGCATAACTTAGCGAGCATCATATCTTCCCTGAATAAAAAAAAATCTAGACGTTTTCTATTTAAATAAAAGCAACAATAATAACGACGGCGGTAATAGTAAGAATAAAAACAATAAACCCTACCCAATCTTAGTAAAGGGAACACTCAGAGCCATAACAGCCCTAACAATTTCAATAGAACTAGCTGTACCCCACTAGAAAGCAATTTCTCACCACAGCACAATCTATGTGACTGTAGGAATAGGGAGAATTGTGCCCTCGGAAATACTTGTAGAATTAAGGACGTAATTTACCAATGCACAGTCACAACACAGTTTAATAAAAGGAGTTACTTAGGAGCTACCCAAAATGAAATGAAACGTCGACTAGCCGTACATCAACACTCTTTCAGAAATAGAAATAGAATTAACTCGACTGAATTAAGTAAGCATATCTGGGAACTCAAAGATAGTGATATTAGCTTCACATTAGAATGGGAGATCCTCGCCTCTGCACCTTCGTACAATGTAAAAAATAGGAAATGTTATCTTTGCATCAATGAATTTTTTTTCATTCTAGCCGCACAACACCCACTATTGAATTTAAGAGAAGAGAGAAGCCTAGCTTGCCTGCACAAGGAGAGGCTTACCTTCGCTAAATATAAATAACACTAGAAACCCTTATGCCACCCCAAAATCGTACCAAGGACCCCTCACCATAGAAATAGTAGCCCTTGATATTAACTTGAAGGTCACATATATACTCCTTAATTAAAGCTAGTTTTGCTAGTAGTAATACCAGGGCCCTTGCAGGTGTTTTATAATAATACCCCTATCCTTTAACCCAAATTCTGAGTTTAGATCCCACTCCTCACCCATAACAACTACCTACGTCTTATACTTATTAAGCCATTTCTTCTTAATATAACCCACCAACCCCTTTACAAATGCCAGATATTTCAATCACGAACTTAATTGAGAACACAGAGGACATAGTTATTTAAACCCCAATGTTATGACCCCCGGTAATTAATCTTAATTTTTAATTTAAATGTTATTTTATATATTTTATTTTATTTTCTTGTACCTTTTATACCATGGATGTGCTTGTTGGCACTTGTAATCTGGACTTAATTTTCTACCAGCATATTTGTCCAGCTCTACTTAAAATAGACCCTAATAGTCCTACCCACTGTAGAATTTAATTTAATGAACTCAATGTTACTTTTCCCCACTCTAGATTGTATACGTCTGTACTTGGACACTGCAGTAGCTAACTTCCCAGGAGATATTAGTACACTTGGATTTACTATGTATGATTGAAAGTGTAATTCGTTGGTAGACCCAGTATGGCTGCACCTACGGAAGGGTTAATATAATGAATAAATTTATTGATATGAACAATCTAACTTTTAGGATAATGTAATACATATTAAATGTTATTTCGTAAACTGTGCTGGAACATGGAGATTGTTACCATGGTAGTAATTAGCATGTGATTTGATTTTAAATTTTAATCGCTTAAATGTTTGTGATTTTGTGCTTTTGCCCTTTCGTGCACCCATAGGGTGAAATTTCCTTAGGTACATGTACACATTTACTTGTTTGTCGATTATTACCATCACTTGGAATTTTAATGGCTATCTAGTGTGTAAAAATCAGCATTATTTTTAGTAGGTTATTCTATTTGTATGCACCTCCTGTACTAGTTGTACTAGTTCACTGACAGTATTTATAAATTTATTTAATTCTTATTTATGTTGAAAAGTTGCAGAAGGTCATAAGCGGCCTTCTAGCACTTATATCATAGTCTTTTCCCCCCGCACCCTTGCACCCTTTATTTACTGGTTCGTTTTCTTCTTTATATACATATCCCCTGAAACTGTTTTAACTTTTGCCCGTGGTTCAAATATAATTGACCAGTTGCAGTGATGGATAGACTATAGTCAATTCCACTTCATATAAAAAAAAGCTTCCTCTCTCTATCTGGTGGGATTGCAAAGGAGTAATTCACTTTGAATTGTTACCACCTAATGCAACAATCAATGCTCAAGTCTACTGTCAGCAATAAGAGCGTTTGAATCAAGCTTTGAAGAAAAAAAGACCCGCTTTAGTGAATCGAAAAGGAGTGATGGTTCATCAGGACAATGCGCGACCCCACACTGCAAAGATCACATCACAGAAGATCGAAGAGCTTGGTTGGGAAAGAATTCATCATTCACCTTATTCTCTCGACCTTGCTCCTTCAGACTACCATTTGTTTCGGAGGAGGTCGAAACTGACATTTCAGAGTTCTTCGCTTTGAAACCAAAAGAGTTTTACATTGATGGGATTAAAACACTTGTAAATAGATGGAAGAAAGTCATAGATAATCAGGGAAAGTACATTGGTGATTAAATTTCAATTAAATATAGCATTTAATCACTTGTTTTCTTTATTCAAAATTCGGACAGAACTTATGAGATGACCTGATATATATATATGTACGCATATATATATATATATATATATATATATATATATATA
>NC_068984.1:50838369-50839289 GCF_001194135.2 Octopus bimaculoides | reverse complement strand
TGTGTGTGTGTGTGTGTGTGTGTGTGTGTGTGTGTGGCAAATGTACATATATATATGTACGTATATATATATATATATATATACATATATATATATATATTTGCCAAGCAAACTTCAACAAATGCAAAATGGTTGGTCTAACTGTCACACAGAGTGTTATGATCAGAACTCCAGGAATGTGGAGTAGTCGAAGACGGGAGATAAAGCTTCTAGGAAAAATGCATAGAAAAATTCTAAGTGGTTGCAAGAAATCTACAATGTAAACAGTAAATTGTAATTTAGATGGAAAAACGGAAAATATAAGAGAATTATATATAAAATTATTACAAGTAGGGCTTTAGTTTTATGTAGGTTAAAAAGTGAAGGGCAAAGGAAAAAGAAATGAGAAATTTATGTATTAGTGCAAAGGGCACTAAGTGTAAATTGGGTTAAAGATGTTACACAATAAGTCATATAGGTCATAAGGAAATGGTGTGCGTAAGTAAAATATGAATAATGGGTTACAGGCGCCAGAAATTCAGTTTAGTATGGTACAAATGAAATTACTTATATTATGTGTAATGCTAATTTATTGGTTTGAAATGTTTGAATGTTTTATAGGTTCTATAGATCCACGGTGTGGAGGCGCAATGGCCCAGTGATTAGGGCAGCGGACTCGCGGTCATAGGATCGCGGTTTCGATTCCCAGACCGGGCGTTGTGAGTGTTTATTGAGCGAAAACACCTAAAGTTCCACGAGGCTCCGGCAGGGGATAGTGACGAACCCTGCTGTACACTTCCACCACAACTTTCTCTCACTCTTACTTCCTGTTTCTGTTGTGCCTGTAATTCAAAGGGCCAGTCTTGTCACACTGTGTCACGCTGAATATCCCCGAGAACTACGTTAAAAGTACACGTGTCTGTGGAGTGCTCAGCCACTTG
>NC_068984.1:50836921-50837990 GCF_001194135.2 Octopus bimaculoides | reverse complement strand
TATATATATATATATATATATATATATATGAGTGTGTATGTGTGTGTTTGTGTGTCTGTGTTTGTCCCCTCTAGCATTGCTTGACAACCGATGCTTGTGTGTTTATGTCCCCGTCAATTAGCGGTTCGGCAAAAGAGACCGATAGAATAAGTACTAGGCTTACAAAGAATAAGTCCCGGGGTCGATTTGCTCGACTAAAGGCGGTGCTCCAGCATGGCCGCAGTCAAATGACTGAAACAAGTAAAAGAGTAAAAGAGGATTGAGAATGGGTACTCGGCCAAAGGATTTCTATGTCTTTGGTTCTTCAAAATTGTATTCAAGATAAAACCGAATTTCTTTTGAAAACTGACGATGGTTACTTACATAAATGAGAATATAATTTTCAAAGGAAGATAAAATGTGTGCACGGGCAAATTTCTATGCACAACCTCTGCGCAAAAAAAAACCCCCAAAAAAAAACATAAGAAAAGAAATAGAGGAAAATTGGTTATGATCCATCAGCAGATAGCTCTTATTCGACCATTTGACACCTATGCTAATTTACAGTGCTACGACCGAACACCTCTCAACAAATACGTAGGGAGATACACCAGGTTGGCTTGTTTTAAGATGCACTGGATGGGGATGACATTTTGTAAGTCGTACAGTTAGTTCAATGTTTCATTCGACTGAGCCTTTTCTCCCTCTTACCCGTCACATCTTTTTCAAACACACACACACATACACACACGCATCACGTACGCACATGCAAGCATGCTCGCACACACGAAAACACGCGCGCGTGCGCTTAATTTGTTACACAAACGAGGAAGAGAGTCATTTTTAAATAATCGAGAATTTGTACATTCTTTATAGTCAGGTAGCCGAAAAACTAGATAGGTGGGTAGATAGAAAAAGATATACATAAGTAGGTAGATAGTTGGAGAGAAAGTCAGACAAACAGATAGATAGATAGATAGATAGATAGATAGATAGATAGATAGATAGATAGATAGATAGATAGATAGATAGATACATAGATAGATAGATAGATAGATAGATAGATAGATAGATAGATAGATAGATAGAT
>NC_068984.1:50835354-50836440 GCF_001194135.2 Octopus bimaculoides | reverse complement strand
TATATATATATATATATATATATATATATATATATATCAGATGGAATGAATAAAAACAAAAAAAGACAACACAGGAGGGATAAGTTTTAACATATATATGAGTGCGTGTATGTGTGTGTGTGTGTGTGTGAGCGTGAGTGTATGTAATCTTAGCCGTGTAGATTCACACAAGCACGTACATAAATACTCTCACACATACACACACATATATATTCTTGCACGCATGCACACATACAAGGACTTTATAAGGCACACAAAACATTCGGTGCTGGTGAACCCATCTTGTTATGAATGTGTGGGAATGAAGAGATACAGAGGGGTCAAGTGTGTCAGAAATTGGTATCTTGGAGACAAATATCTTGGTGTGCCAACACGTCTATTTGTTCTAAGATTCTAAGTGAGTTTGAATGTGTGTGTGTGTGTGTATATATATATGTGTGTGTGTGTGTGTGTGTGTGTGTGTGTGTGTGTGTGTTTCTCTATACTTATGTTTGTGTAATTGTAGTTTGTGACTATATGTGCGAAAATATTTTTCTTTAGTTACTTGGTTTTTGTAGTATGTGTTTTTGCAGGAACATGTGGCCCTGTCTTTTGGCAGGTTTTCTAGTGCGCTTGCGTTATTACGTATACTTGTGCTTGTATTTAGGTATCTATCTATCTGTCTGTCTGTCAAGCTTTCTATATGTGTGTGTGTGAGTGCGTGCTTGATATGTTTGTCTCTCATCAATATATCTATACAAGAGCGTTGGCAGCGTCCTCATAGTTTCGGCATGCTTATCCTTCATCTGACTATTCACCGTAAGCTAGCAAGCCAAAACTTCAAAGTCTCACTGACACCACTATTCTTATGTGCGCACTTACACGCACATGTACAAAGAAAAATAACGCACCCTCTCGCCGCTGTTAAAACGGGGGTAGCTGATGAAGTAGAATGTTCTCTATGTGGCTTGTGTGTTTTCTCGTCCTCGTTTTGTTTGCAATGTCCTGTACCCAGATATGCACCTATACATACAGGTGGATGTCGGTATGCACATACCTGTACGTATATATGCATATACTCATTTACTATTTGTTTATATATATATA
>NC_068984.1:50825144-50834134 GCF_001194135.2 Octopus bimaculoides | reverse complement strand
GTCGAACGCCGACGAAGGGAAATAACCCTGAAATCCGGATACGTTCGTGCTGCTGGCCGTGGTGAGAGGGATAACTCCCTTGGCAAACAGGACACAGTCGTGTGTCGATAAGCCAGCTGGAGGAGATGTCCTCCTGGGGCTAAAAGCAACAGTAACATCCACCCCTAGGGGTCTGCCACACTTAAGTGGCAATATACTACACTTTATCGTGCAGTTACTGTTAATACTTCATTTAGAGAATTAACATATATATATATATATATACATATATATATATATATCACTTTGTGAAGTTATCTCTAAGATTTTCTACAAAAATTAGAGCCAGCACTGAAAGTTTCGACATCTCGTATACGAATATTTTTATGTAAACAATGCGATCGACGTTGGAAAAATAGTTAATGGGTGTATATGCATATTTCAGGAGTTATTGTTCCATCTTCGACACTGCATCCAACCCATTAACCATTCTTGAACCCATTGCTCAAGTAGCCACTATATTTAGCGGTGTAACACGATTGGATATACCCATTATACATATTTAACGCATTCCTGGCAACTGCTGGAATACAGACGTATTAACTTCTTGTAGGTACACCGTATTTCATTATGCAACCAGTATATTAATACTGCGAAGTATATTAAAGATTTAGAAGTCAAAATTGTGTCTTACTTGAGCTAACACAGGTAGGACACGGTATTGACTTAAAAGCTCTTTGTATACTTAGTAGCATATTATGGTTTCATAAAGAATTGCGGTGTCGCTACAAGCAATTGAGATTATATATATATATATTCCTTTATTCTTTAATTCGTTTCAGTCATTTGACTGCGGTCATGCTGGGACACTACCTAGAAGTGTTTTTGTCGAGCAATTCGACCCCAGGACTTATTTTTAAAGTCCTAGTACTTATTCTTATTCTATCGGTCTCTTTACCGAACCGCTAAGTTAAGGGAAAGTAAGCACACCAACACCGGTTGTCAAGCGATGATGGAGGGGCAAACACAAAGACACAGATACAAACACACACACATGCATATACATATATACACGACGAGCTTCCTTCAGTTTCCATCTACCAGATCCACTCAAAAGGCTTTGGTCAGCTCAAAGCTATAGTAGAAGACACTTGCCTAGGGTGCTACGCAGTGGGATTGAACTCGGAACCATGTGGTTGGAAGGCAAGCTTCTATTCTTTTACACATTTCAGCCCGAAGGCTGTGGCTATGCTGGAGCACCGCTAGTGTAATTACTTTTCAATAGCCAATCTTATGCTATTGGCTTTTGTTAAAGAAGTGAGTTCGACACTGCTACCCTCTTTTGAGTTTCTTGCCGTGATACAGGTTCATTTGCGACCTTGGAAAGTAGGAGGTCAAGTTGTTTCTTGAAACCAAGCACCCCATGAAGATCGCTCTGATAATTTGGCAAGGCATTTAATAGCTGTGGGCCCTTGAATCCCAAGCTATTGCAGTACATGGTTCTCACTCTAAACGGGATAGCTGGGAACTTTGGAACAGTGCAGTGATGTCCAGTTCGGGGGTTGATATAGCTATCAATACCAAAGTTTGGTGTCAGCCCCTCCAGGATCTTCCATTTATATATCATTGCATACCTCTCCCGTCTTCGCTCCAGACAATAGAGTCATTGCTCTTTCAGTTTCTTCCAGTAGCTCATCTGTTCTATTGATGCAATTTTCCTGGTTTAACACCGCCTCAAGTTCTGCTATTAATTTGACACTGTAGGATGACCATAGCTGAGGGCAATAGTCCAAATGGCTGAGTACAAGTGGCCTCCATAGAACCAGCATAATTTCAGTTTGGTGGAAGAAGTAATACGAAAACGTATTTTGTACAGGATAGATTCTTTTGTAGGGGTAAAGGAGAAAAGAACAAACGTGCTTGTGTAGAATAAAATTGTTCGAATAGAAACAGAAAAAAGAGAAAGAGGGTGTGAACAGAACGTTAATATATGGTTGCAGGTAAGGCGGCGAGCCAGCAGAATCGTTAGCACACCGGGTAAAAATGCTTAAAGGCGTTTCGTCCGTCCTTACGTTCTGAGTCTAAATTCCGCTGAGGTCGACTTTGCCTTTAATCCTTTCGAGGCTAATAAAATAAGTACCAGCTGAGCCCTGGGGTCGAAGTAATCGACTTTACTTCAAAACTGCTGGCCTTGTGTCAAAATTTGAAACCAATATTAAGTGGTTGTTGCATGTTGGTGCATCAAGATTTTCCAATCAATAAAACGGTTTTCGTAATGGATTCTAAGGTATTTTTTGTAAGTAATAGTAGTAGTAGTAGTAGTAGTAGTAGTAGTACATACACCCCAGTGTATGTGTCCAATACTATGATAATAGCCAATGATATGCCTTATAGAATACCAACAGTAGTGTCTGAACTGAAATAGATTTCTTGAAGGAGACCGACATCTTTAGAAGGAAAAATGTTGCACTTGTTATTTGCTTCATAATACATTGTTTATTATTCTCGTTCACATTTTTCTTTATTTCTGTTTTGTGGTCCGTTCATGTTTGGCTTCTTCAACGTCTTCTTTATTTTCTTTTCTATCTTCCTAACTTCTTCTCTCTATCGTTTCCTACCAATTTCTTCTTTTTCTTCTTCTTCTTATTATTATTATTTATATTATTATCATTATTCGTCAATATATTCACTTCAGTATCCACCTATTTTATGTCCTCTATTTCCTTCTTCTTCACCTTTATCCTCCTCGCCCTCTTCTTTCTCCAACATTCTCTTCTGCACTCTCACTCTCTCTCTCTCCATACTTCACTAAGTCCCATCTAGTGTCGATGCCACCACACCAATATTTGATGGGAGACATTTTGTCGCGTACAAATAATGGCATATAATTATTTCAGATGTGGAAGTCGGCGACGAGATGAGGTGGTGGGGTAACCAATTGCCATTTATTCCTTATTTATTTTCATTCATATAATGCTTGTATATTTATTTATCTTATTCTAAGATCTTTTTAAAAAAATTATAATTCGGTATATCTCCGTTTTTCTGTATTTGCTTTTAATGGGGGGCGAGTAGGTATAAATTTGTTTTAAAGTAAACAAAAGCGAAACTTATAATTATTATTGTTATTATTACTTTTATCGTTGTATATCATTTGATATCCAGCAACGATTTAAAAGATTTAAGACGAAGCAGACGTCTGCGTTTGGTGAGGTGGCCAAAGAAAGACAAGAAAAACCAGAGAGAAAATAAGACACAAACATTTAATGTATGTATGTATGTATGTAGGCATGACTGTGCGGTAAGAAGCTTGTTTCCCAACCACATGGTTCCGGGTCCAGTCCGACTGCGTGGCACCTTGGGCAAGATTTAAAAAATATATATACACACACAGATATGTGAATAAATATCATTATGTTTTTCGAACGAAAATATTTCTTTTGCGAAAAGCAATAAACAGAGAACTCAATGAAAATAATAATAAAAGCTATATATTGATAAAATATATTTCATATATTCTCCGAACATTATTGCAGACGCCCAGTCAGACGCCCGTAAAAACATATCGATAGGTGATATCTTATCAGTGAACCAACATTCGAAGACATTTGAGAGGATTTTACTGTTTCTCCACAATATATATACTGTAGTGAAGAAACTACTAGTGTACAGAAACAACTGAAGACACAATTCAAATACAATCGAAAGTCTTTACAAGGCTGTCGAATCATCAAAATCAACATTAAAAATAGAATTTCAAATAAACTCTAGAAATAGTATCTGACCTATTACAGTAATTATATGGATATTTCGCAGTTATAGTAAAGATATTTCTTTTGGGAGAAGCGATCTGCAAAGAGCTCAATAAAAAAAGAACTCGGATTTAGAACAATAACATAATGCTGTGAGTACAGCTAAATAGAGGAGACACTTCACTCTAAATCTGATATTTCTACGGTTACTGAGCTCTCTAGTAACTGCTTTACCTAAGACAACTTTTCCCATATAAATACGAAGTCTGTGTCGCTATAGTTACTTTAACATCACATGGTTGTTAATTTAAATTACTAAAGTTTTCCACAAAACTGTCTGGTAAAGCTACATATTTACTTCATTATGTAAATCAATTTAAATTTTCTAGTGTCTCTCGAGTAGATTATATACATACTGTATATGTGTGTGTGAGTGTGTGTAGTGTAGTGTGTCTTGCGTACAAATAGAACAGATGTGCAACTGCTACTGATAAATTTAGTGCTTCACGTGGCCCATCATCGTCCAGTCTGCGTCTGTTATAGTGGTTAATTTACTACTATATCTAGTAGTATTTACTAGTTAGTGTATACAGACCTAATATAGGAGAAACTACGGTAAGCACAAGTTTATATCATTTATTCCTAGGTATGTTTCACCATTGTGATAGTTTGGAACTCCGCAGTGGATGCTTCAAGTGCAATTAGGTGCTTAACTACATCGGAGAATCGAGGATCCAGTTATCACATTATATTACAGAGCTACTTAATGTAATGTCTTGGAACATCGAATGCAAAGTCTCAAACACTCACAAAGATGAAAGGTACATAGAAACAAATTATATAAGCTTGTGGTTACCGTTATTTCTCTCTCTCTCTCTCTCTTCTTCTCTCCATCTCTCCCTCTGTCTGTCTGTCTGTCTCTCTCTTTCTTTCTCTCTCTCACACGTTACACCACAAGAAGCGGCAAAAAGCATCGTATGTGAATCTTACTGTTTATATATACTGTGGTGTAGAAAGAAACTTGCGATATACCAAATCAGTCGGAACACAAAACTACAATACAATATGTATATATTATTTGTGGCCTAATGTTCTATATGCTGTCCAACATCCTCGTCTCAAACAAGACGCAGTGGACCAGCATTATTAAACAGGTCGCAGTTGGTGCCTCAAAAATTTCGACACCACATAATGAATATTTAAGTTGTGCATGTCTTTTATCTGCCCTCCACGCCATAATTATTTTAGCTTCAACACACGGTTTCAAATCCAATCACTTGCTTGGCAAGTACACCTCCGAAATAATATATAACTGGATATCCTGTTATTTTATATTACAACTACTAGTAATGGCGGCGAGCTGGCAGAATGATTAGCACGCCGGACAAAATGATCAGCGTCATTTCGTCCGTCTAAATGTGCTGAGTCGAAATTCTACCGAGGTCGACTTTGTCTTTCATCCTTTTGGGGTTGACAAAATAAGTACCAGCTGAACACTGGGGGGGGGGGTTCGATGTAATCGACTTACCCTCTGCTCCGTACTGACCTTGTGCCAAAATTTGAAACCAATGTTACAACTACTAGTATCCCACATCATGCCTATTTAAATAATGTGAAGTAAAGGCCATGATTCCACTTTCGTTTCTTGATTCTTAAAAGAGGACCTAATATACGAAGTCGCGTTATCTAATTATAAAAAAATATATATATTATTCTCAAATCGATGTTGGATTCCTCTGTTTGATTACGACATAATATGTTGATGTTGGATTTCTGTTTGCAAAAAACAGATAAAATTGATTTCAAAGTTTGGCATAAGGACAGTAATTTCAGGAGGAGGGTGTAATTCAATTATATCGACATCAGTGTTCAATTGGTACTTATTTTATCGACCTTGAAAGGATGAAAGCGGAAGTCGACCTCGGCGGTATTTGAACTCAGAATGTAAAGACGAACGAAATGCCGCTAAGCATTTCACCCTGCGTGCTAACGATTCTGCCAGCTCGCTGCCTTAAAGGCAGAGAATATTAACATACTGATAGTGTGTTAATTTACTTTTGTCTTAGGTGTATTCTTATGCCTTGTATAAGATCCATTTAAAATTTTAACCGCTGACGTTGTAAACCAATCACTGGCTATAAATATATATTTATTGTTAAGCGCAAACCCAAACGTTGACTACAGGAGTTTTGCAATATTGGTGATTGTTCTTTGATTCTTTTGTTTGTTTTACTCATCAAAGCTAATGTTGTGCTAGTGGACTGTCTTTAGTTGGTTTGCTAGATTTAGAGATAACTGATGAATAGATAGTCTGACATAGTGACAGAAATATAATGTAAGCGAGATAGAGAGAAGTATAGACAGAGGGATTGTATGCAAAGATAAATAAATAATTAGATATATCAATCTATATACACAGGCAGCGATTCTACTTATAATAACTAAATGAATGCACAATTTATTTTTTTAATCATTTAATTGAACAAAATGACGGCTTTATTGCAATCAAATACATTTTGATTTGCAACTGCTTTCTACCTCTGATCAATTTTGATTGAGCATTCTAATCTTTGAGCATTTTAACCTTGATTATTATATCTTTTTTTCTTTCAGAGCATCTGATAGTATGATTCTCCAACAGTGCCCCACGATGCAATGGTGAATCATAAGGGATATCTAAGAACGCTGCAAGTTTAAAAAATATAATATAAAGCTTTAGAAAAAAATCTATATTAATGCGTTGAAGTTTGAAAAAATGTGTTATTCATAATTTTACTGCAATGATTGTTGTTGATGAAACAAAGTAAGCTAAAATTTTCAGAAATAATTTCCTAAAATAAAGCGGCGAGTTGACAGAATTAGAAGCGCGCCGGGCAAAATGCTTAGCATTTCATCCATCTTTACGTTCTGTAGTTCAAATTCCACCGAGGTTGACTTTACCTGTCATATTTCGGAGTCGATAAAATAATTACTAGTTGAACACTGGGATCCATCTGTTCAACTTACCCCCTCCCCTGAAATTACTGGCCTTGTGCCAAAATTTGAAACTAACATTTTTTCCTAAAATATATCATAAAATTTGTTTTCTCCAGGACGCTAAGTTTCGCTTGATACTTTATTCAACCAGTCTAAATAGTAGTCTTTCAGTAACATTCACACCAAACTGTCACAGAATCGTTTCAGTCAAAACAAATCTTATAAATTTGACTCTACAATGTGTATTGAATCTCGTCGCAGTACAAGTTCTGTTGTTATTTTCGAGCTTGCTTTATAATCCTTTCTACCGTAGGCATAATGCTAAAATTTGGGTGAAGAGGATGGTCGATTACATCGACCCCAATGCTTGAATGCTACTTATTTTATCGACCTCAAAAGCATTTTGTTCGACGCTCTAAATGTTCTGCCAGCTCGCCGACTTAGCTAATAATCCTTTCTATTACAGGCACAAGGCTTGAAATTTGGGGTGGACGGACTAATTAATTTTATCAACCTCAGTGCACAACTTTATCGACTCCGGAATGATAAAAGGCAAAGTCGACCTCGGAAGACTACCGTATAGTTTAAATACTTACATCACAAGCACCATCTACTCAACTGATGAAATGAGCAGCTGTCAGACTTAAAAGTTCCAATCAAACCGAATTTTATAAATTTGACTCCAACAGTCTATATTGAATTTTCTGGTCAGTCCAAATTCCTTTGTTGTTTTCAAGCTTACTTTATAATGAAAATGTTAACATTTACTTTAAACCATACTTTCTTTTAGTGTTCCACGCAAGTGCTCCAGCAACATTTTAAAATTTTCATCTCACTGTATTTATACACATCACTGCTTAGCGCTCCTACCCCATAAAAAGATTGGTTACTTCTGGCCTAGAACCCACATCAACTAAGGAGTCTTTCCTTGTTAAGAAAGTTAGGGTTTAATTTGAGGAAGATTTGATTATTATTTGTAACATAAAAGCAACCACATGGAAGCCGCTACAATGATTTGATGCTGGTGGTTTTGGTGATAATATTACGGGTGGGTAGGTATTATTTAGGTCAAAGTTCACTATCTTGCCAGTCCCAAATGGCAACTCTCTCTTTCATCCTTACTTCCTCTTTTCCTTCCTTATCTCACCTTTTCGCATTTTCTACACTAACTAGCTTTTTCGGTAAACCAGCCCAAGTAATGATCTCTTTCTTGTCGGTGGCTTATGATAATTTTCTAGCTTCTAAGCAAATCTTTAAAAGACAGAGAAAGAGAGAAAAGGAGAGAGAGAGTGGGGAGAAATAGAAAGGGAATGAGCGAGAGAGGATGGGGGAAGGACAGAAGTGGATCGACAGGCGCCAAAGTCGCGCCGTCGTAAACTTCATCTATGGTGATTATGGTCGTAGTTATTGCTGCAGTTGTTTTTGTTGCTATTGTTGTTTTTATGCTGCTGCTTATTGTTTCTACTATCATCACCATTATTATTATTATTATTATTATTATTTATTGCTGCTGTTGTTTTTCTTCTACTTTCGCTGTTTATTTTTGTTTGTTTGTTCTGTTGTTACTTTGTTAGATCTATATTATCTTTCTTATTTGTCAATCTCAAAACTCAAAGACCCTCCACTATCTCCCCCATCCCTCCTACCACTCAACAGTTTCTTCACAAGACCACCATCACAACCACTGTCCTTAAACACTTTTCTTGACGTTTGCTTATCTTACAACCTTCTTCCTTCCACTCTATCTCCACATCTACCCCGCCCCATACAAACACCACTACCACTACTATAACCACCACTAAAAGCAGCAGCAGCACCACCACCACCACCGCTACCACCACCATTCACCTCCGTCTTCATCCACCGAGTCATTCATTTTGTCAATTTTATATTCTCTTCACAGCAACATCCCGTACCCTCTGTTTCAACTAGTTTGGCCTTTACGTGGACATTTCACTTGCTAGACAAAGCAGCAAAAATCAACCAACAAATTAAGTGAGGAAAAATATCATTATATAATCTAATGCAGTATATTCCTAAAAGGGCCCCTATTCCAAACTGCAACCACATTTCTTACATAGAGGATTCTGGTATCCGGATCTTTGTGATTTGACGGGCAACACTTGTTTTCTTAACGAAACACTTTCAAACTTGGGACACTGGTAGAATGTGTCATACAAAACAACTTTTTCTTTTAGCCTTCTTAACAAAAAATTGTACATCGCAAGTTATTTCATGTTAAAGTTGTCGTATTTCTGTAATTTCAACCAATCACTGACGTCT
>NC_068984.1:50822540-50824308 GCF_001194135.2 Octopus bimaculoides | reverse complement strand
ACTATAATTGACAAAACGTGTGCCTATTTTGCTGACTTATGGATACTTAGCCGACTGCGCGTGCACACACACACACCTCGTTAGTTGAAAAATTTATATCACTCAGCTTATTTTCCTTTAAATTATGCTCATTGTTCTTGACCATAAATGTTTTCTACTCTTTCTACATATATCTAAGTATCAATGTAAGCCAAAAGCTGTTCAAATGTCAGCTACTGAAGCAAAAACGTGTTTACACCTGTCCTCATTTGTTATACAATTAGATTCTCATTTCATGGAATCTATTCATCTCAATCACAGGTTTCTAAAATCAATTCATTTTAACTAAACAGTTTGAAACTTCGAATACTGGTAGAATTTCGCACGTAGAACACGGTAAACTCTGAACGTTTTTGACCAAATTTCGTATTTTAGAAGTTATTTCGTGTTAAAGTTGTCGTGTTTGTGTAATTTCAACTAATCAACGACGTGTATTCGGTTGAAGAAAGCTACTACTGTTTCCGGGTCATCTCTACTAAGTGTCACCACGAGTCCGCAGCTAGCTTTTTTTTTTGTTGACGTATTTATTTATTTATTTATGTGTTTCAGCCAAGTGGCTGCGGTCATGCTGGTGCACCACCGTATATGTAGTTTCAAAATGCCTTATTTTACAACTAGGAGATGTATTGTTATTGTCATGATTTTATCTTAGTATAAGCAACAACAAACACATTTCGTCAATATAAAAGTCTTTATTAGATAAAAAAAAAATAATATTATCAAAACATGAAAGTAAAACAAAACAAATAGCGGCTTATACACAGGAAAATAAAGTAATTGTAGTGGCAGTGACAAGTTCACTCGCTGGTTGTTAGTTGATAGTGTAGAAGAGAGGGAAAGAGTACGGAATGCACGGTGCTGACTAGAAAGGAAGAAAGGATAAAAGGTGACATCGTCTTCGCACAGCATACGAATAGAACAGAGTGGTGACATTCAGAAGAGATGACCCGGAAGTTGTTCCTCTTCGATTACTATCGCAAACAGCAGTAGCTTTCTTCTACCGAATATACGTCGTTGATTGGTTGAAATTACCCAAATACGACAACCTTAACACGAAATAACTTCTAAAATACGAAATTTGGTCAAAAACGTTCGGAGTAAACCGTGTTCTACGTGTGAAATTCTATCAGTATTCGAAGATTCAAACTGTTTAGTTAGAAAAAATTAATTGAGATGGAACAGATCCCTTTTCATTAATGGCAAGTCAGTTTCGGAGAATCCTAAAAGTTCCTGAGATAATCTCCTATCCTAATTTTCATTGGTTGCAATTACCACATGGAATGTGTTTACTTTTGTTTTGTAGTTAAATCGGTTTCAGTAAGTCAAGAATTATCTCGTACGGCATTTGATATTCGTCTTGGTATGTATGTATGTATGTATGTATGTATGTATGCATGCATGCATGTATGTGTGTATGCGCGTGTGTGTATGTATGTATGTATGTAGGTATGCATGTATGTATGTAGGTATGCATCTATATGGGAAATTACAATAAATACATATTTATGTTATTAGTTCTTACCTAAGTGTCACAATTACGATTGCCTAGAACCATGCATTGGATACTCCAAGAGCGTTTGGATGTTTAACCAAAACTGATCATCATCAGAGAACTCTTTATTGCGTTAAGTTACAGAGAACTAATAGAGACCTACATATGTTTCAGAAAATGAAATATGAATTCGAACGTAGAAAAACTGTAAAAACAGCTTAGCTGTGAAAGCAGTCT
>NC_068984.1:50818007-50822212 GCF_001194135.2 Octopus bimaculoides | reverse complement strand
ATATATTTATAATTACATACAAACATATACAGATACCTACACACATATTATATACACGTTTGCGTAAATTTTGACAACATGCATACACACTCAATGCATACCACTCAAGTGTCTTGAGATGCATGAAGTAACATAGATATAGAGAAAATTAGTGAAATGCTAATGCTGACAAAAAGATTGTAAAAGTGTGATAATTAGATGAGTGAAAAAGTAAGATGGGCACAGCATATGTGTGAAAGAGTAAGCTAGAGGTTAAGTGAACGAGCGTAGACATGCCCAAACAAGACATTATACTAAAACAAGTCTTTCTATACAGCAAAATTGACAATACACTTTACGATATAAATATCCTGAGATACACGGAAATAACAGGGATAGAAATAGAGAGCGAGAGAGAGAGGAAAAGAGAGAAAGAGAGAGAAAGAGAAAGATAGGGAAAGAGAGAGATAGGGAAAGAGAGAGAGAGAGGGGGAGATTAGATACTAAGATGAAAACAAACAACGAGTGTGATATATTGATAGGACTTAGAAGAGCGAGATAAACAGAGTGTGTGGTCAATAGAAGACAAAGACAAGTAGAAGATAATAGATAGACAGACAGACAAACAGACAGACAGATAGTAAAGTGACTTCGCTTTGCCTAATATGGTATTGTAAAAATGTACTTCGCTGTGTTTCCACATTCGGACAGACTGCATAGCATCTTCAATAAAGGCTTTCTATGTACATTTCATACAAAACACACATATAAAAATAATGTAATTTTTTAACGGAATTCAATAGTCCAGTACAATACGTTTCGTGTGGATATAATTGTATGAAACCTATGGTATCTTGACAGAAATTATTGATTATTTACACAATTTTAGGGTTGATAAAACTTTCTTCCAGTTTGTCATATATATATACATACATGCATCAATATATATATCTATGGGGGTGTATTCACACACACACATACATTATTCAAACGTAGACAACATATAAAAAAACTTATGGCCTAAGCTGGAAACCTTTCATCATCAGTCCGCTGTATCACAGTTGACCTTGCGTTTCGTTTGAACAAGAACAACCGTAAAATTTTCCAGCCATCGCAGAATCCTCTCAGTATTTCTAAACCCTTCTTTTGTCATTTACTTTTTCGGATTGATGTATTACACTATTCACCCTCTTACTTCCAACTAAAAATATACACTACACAATCTCTGAATAAAAGCCAATGTCAGTAATAAAATATTATCTTAAAGGTAGCAGGTTAGCACTAGTCCATATGTATATATGAAAATGTATAGCCCGGATATTTGTATGTGTGTGTGTGTGTGTGTGTGCGTGTGCGTGCGTATTTATGTGTTGTATTCATGGGTGTGAACGTGTGCGTACATTTGTACACACTCATACTCTGAATGAAAAATAGAACCTTTTGAGTTTTTTTAAAAACAAGATAACACTGAATGCGAAGAGTCACACGTCAAGCATGGCTGTAAGTACTTGATCACGTAATGGACTATTGTGATTTCGACTCTCCATAGAATGTTCTCAGGCCCAGTGAGTAAGTGAGTCACGTGGTCTTATTCCGATGTATACACTTCATAATTATTTCTGTTCGCACAATTGTCTCAGTACATTGCCTTAAATTTTATGTCTCTTTACTGAATTCAAATCATGATAGGACCATCTTAGTGATAGTTTTTGGCCTTCCACTAATGTAATACGTTAATATCAATATAAACAAAATGTGAAGCTATAACATAGAAGTTGTTAGAATATATAACACCAGATCGTATTATTAATTAATATAGCTTGACCTTTCCCAAGTGAACCACAACTGAATACATTAGCTATCATTCATACTGAGCTGGGAAGAGATACTTTTACTATTTCCAACTCTTTGTTCTGCACTCTTCATGAACGTAATCCGAACGAAAACAAGCAAGGAGTATTGTGAAATGGGAAAACAATACAGCAAAAAAAAACCCCAAAAAAAACAACAACAACAAACAAAAAAAAACGAGAATCACAACTCACCTCTGCCAATGGGAAAGGGCAATTTCCTGCGCAGTAATGCGCATTTAACCATTGAGGACTTATTATCCAATCTCTCCATCCAATATCATCCAGATTAACGTGCAATTTGTGTTTTTTACACAAATTATCTTCCTTGTGGAAATTCTTTCTGTCTGTGTTTTTCCAATTCTTCGGAAAGCGAAGTCGGCGTCGTTGGGCTTTTTCTCGTCGAATCCTTTTTCTTTTGCGCCTTTTCTTTTTATGCTGTGAATCCTTTGGGTAAGGAATGAGACGAGACATCTTCTTCTGCTTTGGTCGTTGGCGTGTCTGTAATACCCCGGGATTAATATTAAGCATGTTATATTTCGTAACTGTTCTGTAGTCGACAGGTTCTTGGGGTATTTCATTAGTCAATACTGACCGTTTCGATCGGTTTGTCTGACTGGAGTCCACCGAAATGCTAGAATCATCCGAAAACGCTAATGATGCTGCTTCTATCTCCTCTGTTTCACTGTAAGTTGTGTTTTCTAACTCGGGTTCCATCGTTGTATTATCCATAATTTCGGACGACGGTGAAGCTGTGACTAATTCTTGGTTTGGTATAAAATCTTGTTCATATTTCCGGCGTTGAAACTCTTTCTTGTCTTTAATCTTTTTCACTGGTACACTTGTTTTGTGTCGCGTTTCTGAAGTTTCGTTTAGTTTCTCTATATCAACCGAGTGAAAGGGATCGATTTCGTCAAGTACTATTCTCATTTTAGGACCAATTCCGTGTGCGATATGATGTACAAGTCGAGTGCTGTTTTTGTTTCTATCCAAGGGCGGTAAAAAGTCATCCGAACCAGACGTAGACGGAACTAACTTGGTTGCCAATGAAGTACGGTTTGCAGGCCTTCTATCTCGGTTCTGACCCGGTAAGAATAATTTAAGGCGCTCGGCCAATTTGTCAAGCTGGTCAAGTTTGACCACTTCAGTTTCGTTAGAATAAACAATAAGAAAGGGCCTAGAGTGATGAATAGAAAATTTCTTGAGTGCAACTGTACGTGTTTTACCCCCTGACTTTTTCGTTTGAAAGTTTATTGCAAATAGATGAGGATATTTGCGGGAGGTTGCGAGGCAACTAAGAACGGAATTGGTAACATCTCGCCATTGCCATCCATGGCTGGCACGATGCAGAGTCACACGTCCTGTCTTGCTAATGTAGTTCGGACCAATTTCATGTAATAGAATTTGTAATTTTGATCCGTTGGGCATCCAAGGGCGAGATTTTCTCTTGTACAAATGAACTTCGGCTCGGAGAACTTTTTCTGATTTTTTAATAGCTGATAGGTTGAAGAAGAACATGGCATCTCCATTGACTTCACCTAGAAATAGAAAAGAATTATGTATATAAAATACAGACAGGCAAACAGGTGATTTTAACGTCACTTTTATTGGCATTTTCAATTTTAAAAATTGCCGTTCGATAATGAGTCATGCTATTTCAACGAGTTATGTGTATAAATGCGTATGACTGAAATGTGCCACTCATGGCACCCATGTAAAGGACAGTAAAAAAAATATAAAATGTCATTGTTATGGTCATATTACAAAATAATAGGTTAAATAACAATTGTCGCTGACTATTCGGATGGCTATGATGGTCTATGTTACTAAAGTAAAGAGATATGAGACATTTACTAATGACTTTTACCAATACAGATTTAACGAATTAAACTAATTAAAACTGAGTGTGATATTATTTCACTAATAACATATTACAACCATTGTAGAAATGCACATAAGATAAGGAAACGTGATTAGACTACGTTTTGGATATCAAGAATCTCACGGTTTCTGGTTCAGATATTGTTATTCTAGTTTGACGGATTTCTTTTGTACAGATGATTGACTAATAAAAACGGGAAATTGGCAGTCAAATTATGATGATGATGATGATGATGATGATGATAACAACAACAACAACAATAATAATAATAATGATAATAATAATAACAACAACAACAGCAGCACCCACAGAGACACACACGCGCACACGTGTATATATTCTTCACTATATTAATTTTCTCTTTGTGAAGCATTTCCTTATAAGAGACATCAACTAGGAACTCCACAATCACAATATCTCACAATCAATTTGATGTCGCGGACAGACGTCTCTACACTCGCACACATATACATAATTACTTATATGCATATATT
>NC_068984.1:50813007-50815507 GCF_001194135.2 Octopus bimaculoides | reverse complement strand
TCCAAGTGAGACTGACATTAGAATCTTCTGGTACTTTCATTTACGTTAGAATTTGCGTCCTATCCAGGAGGAGGGTTAAAACTTTTCTCCCATCTACCGACGAAGAAGTTCCTAAAGTTATGCAAACTTGCAAGAGGACAACAAAGAGCCGCTTTCATGTCGTAACGGTTTTAACTGGCACAAAATCCTATTAACTGGCTAAAGAACCAAGATAGAAAAAAAGATATAATTTTCTTGCTATTTCCTATCCGCAACTTCTACCACTTGATATTGTTGCTAAAGGGAACTTGATGATTTACAAACACACACGCATACATGGAACATGCACACACAAACATCAGCACATATATCCTCACAACGCTCTACACTCTCCTACACGTCTCCAAAATTGCTGGCAGACTCAAAGAGCCGATGATTGCGAAAGATTTTTTGGTTTGAAGTGTGCGAAAGTTAATTTCCGTTTGGATGTATAGTAATCTGTCACACCTCTCTCATACTTCTGAATTGAGTAGAATAAAGTATCCAATCTTTTTATTAATGACACTATCACACAATACAGAAAAAAACATAGACGCGCACGCACGCACGCGCACACACACGCACGGGCACGTGCATGCAGTAAAATGTTGTTTTGAGTTGGCATAAATGTAACATCTGCAGGATACTGAATCACCACAATCTTATATTACTGGTACCTACTGGTGTTTATTTTGTCAGCAGTAATGAATGATTGGAGATAGGTACGCAAAATCACTACTCGAACTATGTTAAACTAAAGACTAAGTTCTTCAGCTTGGCGCTCACTGTCTATTTAGTTAATTCTTATTACTACCAGAGGCGAAGGCGCGTGACAATGTATTCGGCTCACGATCGTAAGATGGTGACTTTGACTCCCGACGGTGCGACGTGTCCTTGAGTAAGACACTTTATTTCACATTGCTCTAGTCTAATCAGCTGATAAAGATAAGTTGTATCAAAAGGGGAGCTGAATCTCCTTCAGCACTAGTTAATGACATGCGTATCTATGGAGTGCAGGCCACCCCGTAGATCGAGTCAACTGGAACACAAGTCGTATGTTCAGCCATTACTACAAGTGGCCTAACGTCATACATTTCATGGTAGTGTACACTGGAAACTAGAAGATGTCTAGTACTCATCTTACCCTCCTCGGGAGAGTAAAATGCAACTCTAACTTCGAATGGATTCGAAATTAGATATTAATATAATTCCGGAAGCCCCGTTATCGGGCGTCCTACCGATTTTATAATCTCGATATCTATATCACTGTAAATTTTAAAAACTACGATGGCCGACGCACGAAATTATTGATAATTTGGCATCAACATGTTTATTCAATAACTTAGCTAATGGTGAGAGGTGCCCAAGTATTCGCAAGTATATAAAGACACCCACTCAGCCTTCTTACCAGTAGAACATGCAGAACGTGATCATTAGACAGAGAGAGAGAGTGAAAGAGAGAGGGTTCCGCCAGCACAAGGTTGTACCGTATTTATCCACCCAGAAAAGATGGATGAAAGATTAAGTCGACCTCATTGGGATTCCAAATCACAGTGCAGAAAGCTGAAACAAATATCACCACGCCTTCTATCTGTTCAAAGGGGTTAAAATCAACGAAGATAAAAGTAATTATAACATTAAGTGGAGATCATGTAGTGGATTTCAAACTGTATTTGTTCTAAGGTGGATTTCCTCATGGAATTATTCTTTTCATTCTATCTTCTTAATGAAGTTAACACATTACAAAGATTGAATAAGCCACACATTCAGGGAAACTTCGAAGTCACTGTCAATAAAGTTATTGTACGAGGGAAAGTTAGAAATTATCCGCAGCTTCGCAATAGCATACCTTTACTACTGTCACACGGCCTTCTGCGCATGCGTGCTTATAATTGGTACTATTGTGCTCACGTGATCGAAGTTTGAGCCTGATAGTACAATTTTTCTTTCTGGCTTTACAGTGTAAGCATGGACACTCCCCACTAGTAATGTGCACCAAAGAGGAACAAAGAACAGTGATCCGAGAGATGGTAATGGTGAACCGGTTCACCATTACCATCGAGCTTACTGAATCTCGTCGTCAGCGGTGGAGGCTGACGGGCGTCCTGCTCACTCTTTGTTCGTCATGCTTATCCGGCCATTTTTAAACTTCTCGATCTACTCAGACACATTTCTACGCGGTAGTGAACTGTTCCCATATTGTGCTAAAAGCCTCCAATGAATTTCAGCACCTGACACACCTTCCGACCAGAGAAATTGGATCACTGCTCTTTGTTCTTCTTTGGTGCACATTGCTAGTGGAGAGGCCAGAAAGAAAAATGGTGCGATCAGGCTCAGACTTCGATCATGTGACCACAATAGTACCAACTATTAGCACGCATGCGCAGAAGGTAGTGTGAAAATAATAAAGATATGTTATGGTGAAAGTGTGGATGTTTGACTTCCACTCGGAAATATTAAACTCTACCCTTAAATTTAGATC
>NC_068984.1:50806457-50812644 GCF_001194135.2 Octopus bimaculoides | reverse complement strand
ATATATATATATATATATACATATATATATATATATGATTATGTGTGTGTATACACACACACACCTATAGGCATAAAAATATGCATGTATATATACTTATATACATCATATATACACACACACATATATATATATACTTATATATACTTATATATATATATATATATACATACATCATATATACATACATTACATGTATGTGTACACCATAAACACACACACTGGTGTGTTTATGTGTGTGTGTACGTGCGTGTCAGTGGTGTGAATGCGTATACGTATGTTTATGTTTCAGAGCATGAATGTGTCTGAGTTTCTGTGTGCATCAGCAATTACATCGTCTCGCAGTATTTGTGACGCCATGAGAGAGTCAACGTGGAGGGAAAACAAACAAACAAAAACAATGTACAAGAAAAAGAAAGAATGGAAGAAGAGGAAGAAGGAGGTTAAATGTACGGTGGTCATGAGAAGGGTGATGAGAAGGGGGTGGGGTGAGAGATAATGATGATAACGATGATGATGATGATTGTCTTGTCAACAGTTTCAAAATAAATGTGTGTGAATGGTGGGGTGTATGCATTTGGAATAACACACCATGTTAGCCTTTGGACTGATGTATTTTTTTCTTGTCACTCTAAAATAGTGAGGAATGTTAGCATATTGTATATAGTAATGTGTACTAGAATACACATCATATATATCCATATATATATATATATATATATATATTCACACATATACACGCGTACACATATATTGATATACATATATATATATATATATATATATATATATATATATATATATATATATATATATATACACACACATATATATATATATATACATATGTATACACACTTATATATATATATAAAAATATGTAAATATATATATACATATATATGTATACATACGTCTATATATATATATGCACACATATATATATATACATGTATATACACACATATATATATATACATATATATGTACATATATATATATAAGCATATATATGTACATATATATATATACACATACATGTATATACACACACACACACACACACACTCACACATATACGTGTACACACACACACACATATATAAACATCCGTATATGTAGTGCAAGAAGGAGGGAACTGCGTGCGTTACCGGTAAAGAATACACGAAGAAAGTGTGCACTAGGAAGTACATGACGATGAAACTGAACATGGACTCGTAAAATTTTAAAAATAACACAGACTAAGAGCTAAAGATGTAAGAGTGCGGTGGGGGAAGAGGCGAAAACAAGTGAAGTAGGAATAATTTTGGTAAAGCATTTACAAAGAAAGGTGAGAAAAAGGTAAAAAAAAGAAAGCAAGAAATAAGAAGTATACGTTATAGAACATGGCAGTTAAATAAAGACGATGAACGCAGTCGACAACTAAGCATTCTCCATGGTTTCGGACACATTCTGACGGGACTACAGTATTTAACAATAGTCGGTAGACGTGCCACAAATCTGTCAGGTATAAATATTGCGTTCAAATTTTTCCACAAGGCCAGCAAGTTCAGGGAAGAGGTAAGTCGATTTCATCGAAGCCCGAATGAATGAAAGGCGAAGTCGACCACAACGGAATTTGAACTTAGAACATGAGGACAAATGAAATGCCGCTAGGCATTTTTTGCCCGGCGTGCTATCGATTCTACCAGCTCGTCGCCTTATTCAGGCGAAAATATTACAGAACAACATTAAATAAACAAATCGAAGTTGTGTCTGGATAATCTACTTCGGTCTCCGGGAACGAAATCTGTTGAGATGGTGTGTTTCAACATACGTAATATGATTACAGACTTACAATCAAGAAAGAACCTTGTTAGGAGGTTTCTAATTCTCAGATTGGCCAGCACAACTTCCGCATTGGCAAGTTGAAGAGAAAGGCCTCGAGTTGGCAGAATCGTTAGCACGTCAGGCAAAATGCTTTTAGTGACATTTCGTCCGTCTTTGCTCTCTGAGTTCAAATTTCAGCGGGTTCAACTTTGCCTTTCATCCTTTCGGAATCGATAAAATAAGTACCAGTTGAACACTGAGATCGCTGTAGTCGACTAGTCCCCACCCACGAGAGTTCTGGTATTGTGCCAAAGTTTGAAAGCAATATAGAACAATTACCTCTCGTTGTAATTGAAATTTGATATAATTAAAATTATGAATTAAGTACCAAAATAAGATGATTTACCCACAATTCAGTGGTTTAATGATAGAAAGTATTAGCACTACGTGCAAGTAAATACTATCCACAGCATCTTTATCAGAGCGTCTGTGAGCATGATTACGTAAACGAATCTCATACTGGCTTACAAATACAACTGTAGAAAATAAACACTAGAGAATAAATATGTGGATAATAAATAATCGATGAATGATTAATAAATAAAACGATTGCAGCGTAGAGGACACAAGTTAGCAATTCAGAAAGGCACAAAAGCCGTTAACTTCATTTAAACATTTATTGGTTGTAATAATATGGTGCCAAAGCTTTTGGTTACTGACAACATTTGTGCTTTTCTGCACAAAGTTTTTCAGTGATCAGGTCGTAGTTTCACACGACGAAAATTGTGACACCATATTACAAACAATAAATGTTTAAGTGAAGCTGATAATCTTTGTGTTTCTGAACGGCTAGTTTCAACGCACGGTCTTAGATGAAAACACTTGTCATGCAAGTAAATCTCCGTAATTAACAAAATAGAGTAATAATTAAACACGTGTTCATCACCATGTGATTGTGTTCATACCTTAGCATATACTTCTGCATAGTTGCCTTTTCACGTATCTTTCAATTCATACCTTCGCTTTCTCGGGTTGCAATTACCCTAGGTACAAACACTTGCACTCACAAGCCATACGCTCTTCAATCATACGCCAGTCGGTATGCATATCTCTGTTATATATCTACAAATCTCGATATGCATACCTGGAAAAATGGAAGCTTAAAATATTGCAGCTGTAGTTACAATTTTATTATAAATACTATGCTTTTTGGATGGGTTAGGATGGGAAAAAAATAAAATGGGGATAAAAAGAATACAACGAAGACTTGGATTCCCTTGGGCAGCATGCTGGTAATGTTAAATTTGAAGGGCCATTTTTCTCTCCCATAGTACCTTTGTATGATTATAATTATTAGTATAATTGCGATCAAACCCAGCGGTTTATTCTGAAACTGAGGAAGATGAATCAAATTTTATGCACTTTGCTTAAAATAGATTTCTTGGTCAAACTTTATAGAGGACACGAGTGTAGGGACGTTTCTGGGTATGAAAAGCACAAATAAGTTGGATTTCCAGTGTTTCATGTGTATAAATTACTATCCTTTATCTCTTGTGGGGACACATTTTCATTTATATGGAAGACTGACCTCACTAAAACCACCACATTATTTATTTCTCATTATTTCTGAGCTGACAGGCGAGTTTAAGTTCATCTTAGTCGCTCTCCCCACACATAGATTAACTCATATTTCTGTACACCTAAATGTCAACTTAGCTGTAGCTAGAAAAACATAAGAAGGTAACTGAAACTGTTTTAAATTTTGAAAGACAGGCTACATCTCTAGCATATACAAGTACTTCAGTTCCTTCCACTAACTTAAAATACATTATCTTACAGGTAATAAATATAGGACATTTCACAGAGAAAATACGGGGAGTTAGAATCTAAACAGAGGGTATAACTTTTACATTTGAAAATAAATAAACCCATTTTATAAAATTTTGATTTCAACTTCAGCTGCAATATTTCTTTCCCGTATTTTCCAAATTCAATTAAGAATATTATCATATTCTACTTTGCATTTTCCATGCTATTTCAAGAAGTACAAAAGCTAACAAAGAATATAAGTACAAAATGTATAAAAGGTAAAAAAAAATTAAGCTGTTGTAAAAAAGTAAATTTTATAAATTGGAAAAAATCAAATTCTATCAAAATACCAACAAGATCCTTGAGACGAAGGAAAAACGTTAATAAAGCACCAGCAGATGAAATAAATGACGCCAGTCAGGATGCATTACAGCCAGTATGAAGCGAAAATTTTAAGGCAAAAGTGAGTTTCATCATATTCCTGTTTTCCACAAACAGTTTGAGTACATTGCGATTTTCCTCGTCGCCATGGATTTGGACAATTAAGTTTTAAAATTTTCAAACGATCTTATTTTTTTTTTAGAACATGTCGACTTGTCTGCCTCCTTTTCATCCCCACAACACCTCGTGGTCTCTTTTTCCCCCTCGTGAAAAATACTACTATAGTGTAGCCTAAGTGTGAACAGAATTATGATTGGAGGTGTGTGTATGTATGCGTGTGTTTTCGTGCGCACACTACGGCTGTGAAGGCGAATGTAGGGAGTTTCAGGCGATGCTTGAAGTTGTGGGGTCGGTCTGCAGTCTGAGTAGGCATTAGTGGTTAGGAACCCTGTTCTTAGTTGTGATGTAGCCAATGTTGAGGAGCAACTAATGTTCTGGTGGTATATATGGGTGATCGGCTCTTAGTGGTTTGAAGTTCACTAGGAGCGAGTGCTTCTGATGGCAACAATAAGATAGTTTTATTTCCTGTTGATAGATACTGCAGGCTGGTGGATAATATGTAGTATTTTATGGAAGCAGAGCCGGCAGTAGCAGGCACTGAGTGAGTATGGTGGGGCTCTGTCGATGATGATCCATTCGATGCTGGAGGTTTCATTTCGGCGATTGCAGAGTCTCTCGAGAAAACGAGAAAAATAGGTGGAATTCTCTCTATCCCTGTTTTTAAGCGTGTGCATACGCTGTGTGTACCATCCCTTGAAATCATTGGCCGTCATGCCTGTGTTGTGCCTTCTGATGCCATCGGATGGTTTGAAGGTGGTTCTGTAGACTACAGCCCTTGGAGAGCATGATCCTCCTAGAGGATAACTAGAAGGGCATCGGAGATTACGAGTTGCGGTTGGAGGTTGTGTAGGTGCACGTTTGTATCTGTTGTGTGTGTGTGTGTGTGTGTGTGTTATTCTTTTGCTTCACTTTTGCATTCGTTCTAAATTTTTGAGCACTTGTGTCAGATATCTTCTTTGAAGATGTATGCCTGATGTATTTTCGAAAGATCGTACTACCCACAGAAACACATACACACTTACGAGTGTGTGTGCGCGTGCGCGCGCGCGTGTCAATAAGTTTGTAGCAACTGTCTTACTTGCTTCTACTCATGTTATCCAAACTTAAGGAATCTATAGAGCTAGTCGATGCTTTTAGTTTTGTTATTCTCTTCCCTTGGGATCGTAGTATTTGGTTACAAGGTTAATAGTTTATATTCTTCTCCACAAAGTGCCAGAAATCCTTATACGACAAAATGTGTACCTTAAAGATGAATAAATATTTGTTTATCTTACGCAATGCTTCATTAAATGAAGCAAATTGCTTAACCTTTCAAGGTCAGAGAGATTCTTTTTAGTTGATCAGCATTAAACAATTCAAGGGCTGTTGTTACTTAGCCCCAGGTCAGGGCTTATTGAGCAAACCTTTGGTAATCAAAGGCATTTTCATCCGTGGTTATTCGTTTTGTTGTTAGTGTCATATTATTATTATCATCATTATTATTATTATTATTATCATCATCATCATCATCAGTTCTACATTCCAAGGAGTTGAGACATATTCCTTTACCCAAAGATATTGGTAGAAATGAGTATCAGCTGAATTCTTTATCAACACTTAACTTCCAAATGAATTAATGTTTTTGAAGTCTTCCTTTAATTATAATGTCTTGTATATTTTAAATCAGGAGCAATTCCATTAGAGCTGATGTTAACATGTTACAGGTAACCATGTGATTCAGTACTACTTGATAATTATTGAATGATTGGTGACTAAACTGACCCAATGAAGAATGAGAGTGGACAGCTTGCGAAATAAAAACGGCAAATGTTTGAAATCAGTGCGCAAAACCACCTAAATATCTAATAGTAGTTGATTACCCTACCGCCTCGGGCACCCCATTTCTGTAATCTGTTGGAATCACAGACGGGTGACATGAGGGTTATCAAGCCCATTAAACACTTGAGTGGAGGTTACACCAATATTTGATTCTATTACAAGACCTGTTGGAACTCGGATTAAAGAAAGCGCAAGACCGAAAGTGGGTGGGAAAGACTGGTTATATATATATATATATATATATATATAT
>NC_068984.1:50803848-50806255 GCF_001194135.2 Octopus bimaculoides | reverse complement strand
GAGAGAGAGAGAGAGAGAGAGAGAGAGAGAGAGAGAGAGAGAGAGAGAGAGCGTGGGTTCTGCTTTTTGCTGTCCTGTACTTATTTACGTGCGTGCATGCGTACGTACGAACATACATACATACATGGTGGCTGTCGACTCGTAAATGAGTGTGACCATTTGTGACAAATTATCTTATCTTAGATGTTAAAGATAACGACTGTCAGCAGTGCCTACGCGGAAATTTAAAAACCAACAATAGCTTGCACAACACCACTAAAACTCCAGAAACAAGTAAGAACAACATCTTTGGTTTCTCAATGGGGCGGCTGTTATTTCGTTAATTTTTTTCTCCATTTGCGGTACACTTAAATTTTTTTCAAAATTCGGTGGGACACCAGAAATAAAAAAAGCATGACTAAAAGTATAGGGAAAAATATATTCCGGTTACACTGCGGTACACCTAGCATCGTCTCGTGGTACAAGAGATGTCTACATAAAGACTAGAGATCTCTTGGATGACTGTTGGCTCTACTGAGTTCATCCATCCTTTGATAGTTTTTTTCTTTTTTGTTCAGCAGGGCGTCCAACGAAAACCATCCATCTTAATATCACATCCTAGTAGGGCTGTCAGTTTAGTTGTCGACTGCCCGACCGTGCGACAGGTTGTACTAGATTACATATTATCAGCATCACCGAGAGTGACCTGGCATGGATGTGGACAAACATGACGTACCTAGACACATACAGAACAGGAATAATAATTTGAGACAAGAAAATAGGAAGTGTGTAGAGCAGGTTGTTCAATAAACGTTTATGTTAAACGTAATGTTAAACAAAGCCAAAGAACTAAAGAATCTGTAGCTATTCCATCCACACAGTAACTGTGGGTTTATACACGAAATCATTTGAATTGCTTATGTTTATGTAACGTAGCTGCAGCGTCAGTTGAATTTCGCTAAAGCAGAGAAGAAACGAATAGTAGCAAAAAAAAAAAAAAATTACAATTACAAGCCATTAATGTAACTGTAAAAAATATATAGAAAAAATGCGATATACACACGCATAGACCTATAAGACTTTTCGACTAAAGAGTGGTCCAGGCCATGTCTAATTTAATAACACCACCTGATAGGATTAGCTAAATGCTTTTAAGTAAAGTTTTGTGGTTTCATGGTCCATTCGAGTAAGGAGTTCTTGTTGAGTGAGTTGTATCTAAGTATTGATGGCTTATCTGGTATTCATTGAAGAAATTTGTCCAGATTCCGTTTAAAGGTAATTGGATCCTTTTCCTCTTTGAACTGTTTCGGGGCAATACTAATTAGGGCAAGGCCAGTTGAGGAAAAGAAATTGCGTTGCAGTGTATTTATGTGTTGTAATCCTGAATTGGGTAGGGGACGTATGACCCGTGGTCCTAGCCTTGGATGAATTTTGAAGCTGATGTTGAGGTCGTTTGGGCAATGCTGGTGGTATATTCTCCACGTCGTGCAAATGATGTAAGGCCCACGGCGGCACTGGAGAGAAGAGAGTTTCATTGCTTTCAGGCGGTCCCAGTAATCGAGATCAGTCATGCCCTTAATTCTTTTAGTGAATGACCTCTGAGGTGATTCAGTTTTCGAAATGTCTTGTTTTGTATGGGGAGATTACTGGGGGCAGCAGTATTCAAGGTGAAGCCGTACAAAGGAGGAGAAAAGAGGAATGATGACACCGTGTTCTCTGGACCGAAAGGTTCTTAGGAACCAGGAGCTCATCTTACGAGCCATATTGACCTTATTGTTGATGTGGGTACTCCAGCTGAGATTGTTCGCAAAAATTATTCCTAGGTGTCTGATATTATTAGATTCTGTGAGTGGTTCCCTTGAGGGAAGAGAGCATGGCTGTTTTAGCATAGACTTTCTTCCAAAATGCATCAGCTCAATTTTTCCCTCGTTTAGGTCATAACATTCAGAACAACACAAGCAATGACAACCTTACTTGCATACATGTATACATAGCTCTCTCTCTCTCTCTCTCTATCTCTCTCTCTCAGGAATGGCTGTGTGGTAAGTACCTTGCTTACCAACCATATGGTTGCGGGTTCAGTCTCACTGCGTAGCACTTTGGGCAAGTGTCTTCTACCATAGCCTTGGGCCGACCAAAGCCTTATGAGTGGATTTGGTTGACGGAAACTGAAAGAAGCCATATGTATATGTATATATGTGTGTGTGTTTGTGTGTCTGTTCCCCCCCCCCCTCAACATCACTTGGCAACCGATAGTGGTGTGTTTACGTCCCCGTAACTTAGCGGTTCGGCAAAAGAGACCGATAGAATAAGTACTAGGCTTACAAAGAATGAGTCCTGGGGTCGATTTGCTCGACTAAAGGCGGTGCTCCAACATGGCCGCTGTCAAATGACTGAAACAAGTAAAAGAGTAAAAGATATATATACA
>NC_068984.1:50792571-50803372 GCF_001194135.2 Octopus bimaculoides | reverse complement strand
GAGAGTGGTAGAGGGAGAAACAGAGGGAGGAAGTAGAAGAATAGGTGAGCAACGAGAGGAAAAGAGAAAGAGAGGAAATACGAGGGGGAAAAAGAGATACGTAGTAGTAACAGAGGAAGAACGAGAGGGGTAAAGCGAGATACGTAGTAATACAGAGGAAGAACGAAGGGGGGGGGGAAGAGAAAGAGAAAGAGTAGCGTCGGAGGATATGAGTTACGAAAACTACTTACATGTAAAAACAAATGGTAAATGAGTATATGCATATATACGTACAGGTATGTGCATACCGACATCCACCTGTATTTATTGGTTCCTTACCGGGTACAGGACATTGCAAACAAACGTAGACGAGAACACACGAGCCACATAGAGAACATTCTCCTTCATCAGGGCCTATTCGTTTAGCCTGGTCCCTTAGCTATGACATCATTCGAAAGCTAAAACGATACGAAAGCGCATTGTGACAGCGATGTACAACAACATCTGATAGCTTGGTTGATACTGTGATGTATATATTAATATATTTAATAGAATTTGTGAAAATCACTTCATACGGTTTTACTAAGTATAAAAAATGTTTTTTTTTATTGAGAGAGAGAGAGAGAGAGAGAGAGAGAGAGAGAGAGAGAAAGAGAGAGAGATTTATGCGTACACATACATGCGTCTGAAGATACATACACACACATTATTTATGCACCATTAGAATGTATATCTATAATTGTATACAAGGTTCTCTAAAAAGGAGGCCATTATTTTGCTAGGTGACATAAGCCTCTAAATGGACGTTACCCGTCACAATTCGCATGCGAATTGTACAGATTTTGTTCAATAAGTTAAAAATATCTGTTCTGTCTAACTTCTGTTTACATCATTTAGAAAGCTGCGCTATTGTATATGTGAGCAAGCGAGTGTATGTGAATATGTATATACATATATATCATGTGTGTGTGTGTGTGTGTGTGTGTGTGTGTGTGTGTGTGTGTGTGTGTGTGTGCAAGCTATTGTGCTGTTTATATGTGCTTGTATAGCAAAGCAGGTGGCGAGTGTCGACTGTGATCGAGAGGTGAATTAAGGACACGCTTTGTGCGTTAATTGCCTTCAGGAGAGGTCGAGGAGAATTCGTTTCAATAACAAACAGCAGTAACAACAACACAGTGAAGACTGTGACAGCAACGGCAACAGCGCCGATAAAAAAAAAAGAACAGAATGAAATAAAATACAAACAAAAAATAACATCATGAACAGCAACCTCAACAACGAAATCATCGTCGTCGTCATTAATATCACCATCATCGTCACCATCCTCATCATCACTACCGACACAACAACAACATTAAAAGCAATAACAATACAGACTTCATTATGAGACTAATGCGCTAGACGCATAAAGAAAATAAACATCTCCTCCCCCAAAAGAACATAAAACACGACAACCCAAATTATATAACAGAGAGAGAGACAACCTGATTAAAGCAAAGTACAACCTCAAACACAATTCACAATCATTACAACAACACAATTAATGAACCAACGAAAGGCTTCTGCGTCGATGATCGACCTAGTAACAAAATATCAGTTTAAATTCTCTCAAAATCAACCTTCCGTCTTATAAAATGATAGACACATTGGATAACGAGACACAGAAGACAGACTAAACAAAGCTAGAAAGCCTACAGGTTTACTTAAATCAGACTGACCTTGGTATAAGCAACTACATGAGAAATAAAACTAAATATCAAAGTGTTACAGATAGTAAAGGGAAAACAAATCATATACTAACAACAAACTGTGTAAATAAGTGCATCTAACATAAACCACAAAACAAATCGTAAAATACTCTAGACAGAATTATCGGTATTATAAACAACAGTAAAAATAATGACGGCCACTATGCATCTCATATTACAAAATAACTTTCGAATATGTTCAAACTTCAACATCAAGAAAACATCCGCATCAGTAGTTTCTCGAAATTCAACCACTAACAATCACACACAAAAAGGCGAAGAACACAAAAGAGGATTCATATATATTTCAGTTCAATTCTTAATAGGAACTCCTTTTTTTGCATTAAACGCTCAAAAAGCAAACATACATACATACAGTCCCATACGCAAACGACCTCACAATCATATATACTCCAGACAAGGCAGTACAACTTCGTCTTTATATCAAACACCTGGTCACTTGGCTCCAAAACACCAGAATCCAAGTAGCACCTACGAAATACTGTGTTACTCTTAAAAGTCAAAATTCTAATGAGCTACAAACACCATCCTCGTAACATGCACATTACAAATAGTAAAGAAAGCAAAACGACGCTTAAACATACCTATAACATTCACAGTTATGATATTGGGTATAAACAACGTCAAGAAGAAACAACGACACATTTGTGCAAACATTACACCGAAACCCCTATTGATTATACTAGCGTTGTCTGCTCTCATCCAGCTCTTCATAACATACGTACCACTAAAGATTACAATGATCACACAACAACATTGCGTTAGGCTTTACCACAAATTGTAACGGACTAGATCCATATTCCTCCACGACGAATAAAAAAAATATTATACCACCTAGACATGCAAAGAGTACAGTTTCTTGACGCAGTAACCTCTAACCTTCACCGTCCTTGTCACAATATGAAAAACTACCTCCAGCACTAAGATACATAGAAAACACTCTTGAACACTACTACAATATTTTAGCAGCACAGTCTCATCAACTCAACCAGAAGACAAGCGTAAGGAACATATCCACACGTAGGTAGCTGCAGTTTTAACCGCTGCACCAAGTCTAAAAACTATGAAGGGATGCACACCACTAATAGAAATAGATTCCTGACCTAGTGTACTATTTCCTCTTTCGCTGTAATCACTGCAAAACTCTACAGCTGTATATAAATAGACTGGGCAGTGGAGAGAATACAATACGTACAGTATTTAATTCACCCCATGCAAGTCTATGTGTTTAGTATGACTCAACTAAGCAGAGATATAGTTCGACTGGAACAAACATGTTGATTGCGCCTCGTCATTCGGCTAACTACTTGCTCGTTTATTCTTATGACACGCTTGGAGACTAGACAATAACAACAATGTTAGTCATGGCAAGCTGACAATAGTAACAGTAGCAACAAAACCTACTACTACTACTACTACTACTACTACTGCTACTAAAATGCCAGTAATATGGAACTAGAAAATAGCTTAAAAATAGCGGCTTCTACAACAACAATTAACAACAACAGGAGAAATATCATTGGCAGTAGAAATATCAACAACAACACTTCCATGACTATCGAAGACTGACAAACCAGCGAGAGAGCCTCTAAGTTATCCACGATCAGTTAAAGACCACAGCCAAACTAACTCAAATTATTCTGCTGTCTTACAAATGGAAGGCTACCCCGGGCAATGAACTTTCTCCTAGATACGCTATATTTGAGGAGAGGGGGAGGGGCAATAGACACCATGGTCATGGCGGTTAAAATATTTTTGATTTTAAATCTTGACCATCAGAGTTGATCTAGAACTAAGCAAGGACGTGATGGTATTATAGGAATTCCAGAGGGGGGATTGAGGATTGAGGAGGAAGATAGATGTGCATTTATTGCAAGGTTAGGAGGGAAATGAGATAGAGTATGGGTTGACGAGAGTAGGCCCATGTTACAGCAGTCATAAGGATTTGTTATATAAGTACAGGGTCACGGACATTTAGGAGGAAAAAGATACGGTTAATTTACTGAGGTTTTAAGTTGTACATTTGGAACATCTGTAAAGACATTAAGATGAGCGACAAAACTAAATTCGACAAGCATACACACCACCGACAAACCTATAACTACTTCATTAGTTACAACATATCTCCTTCAAAACTGCCACCACCACGACGACCACCACCACCACAATGATGATGATGATGATGATGATGATCATCATCATCATCATCCTCATCATCACTATTAAAACTGCCAGCTTTCATCTTAATAGTAACCGTGATAATTCAAATAAATCACAGTAACACCAGTGGCGTCACAATCACCAACATTATAAACATCATCATCACTAACATCCATCTATGTGTAAATAATCGCAACAATAACAATCACCATTATGCCATCTACACTTTCACCTTGACACCACCACCACCACTACCACTGTGATCATCATCATCATTGTCGTCGTCGTCATCATCATCATCATCATTACTATTAAAACTGCCGACTTTCATTTTCCTAAATAAGGTGAAGCCCTCACCACCACTACCATTACCACCACCAATGACGAACCAGCTAGTAAGCCGCTTCGTGCTGCTTGATCCGCTAGAAATAGTGACCTAGCTCTCACAAGTGGAAGGTGACGTTGGACAATGTAGTCGTAGATAATGAGAAAAGTTAAGATGGACAAGGTTGGCATATTTTTGTTTATATTTAATCAACTTTGTCTTTGGGCTAAACTGAACTATAGCATCAATAATTACATGCAACCAAGAACAATAATAAAAACAATAATTGTTTGTTGTTTTTTTAACCACAGGTGGGATTGCTCTACAAGGTCAACTGGTCTGTTAGAAACAGCAGCCAATTTTTCTCTGCAATCACACTCGACCATTGTAAAAATAAGCAGGGAAGATTCATTAGAAATGCAGTTCTCGATATGGAAAAACAGGCGGGATATTGTGGCTGCTACATTTGTTATCATAAATCTACTCAATCAAGATTGTGTTGGAGATAAACAACAGCAACAATTACACAAAATCTATCACACCACCAATAATGCCGCCGCCGCCGCCGCTGCCATAAGTCATCAGCACGAGAAACAACAGAAAAGACGACGAACATGGAGTAAGAAAAAAGCGCAAAAATATAAAGAAAACAATCAGACGAAAGAAATGATAATGTGAAATCCATGTTGCTTGCCCACCTGCCAATCCTGTTATTGTAGCAAGACTAGTTGTAAATGTTATGTCTATAAACAGAACAGCACAAATCCCACAAGCGTTGGCTTCACGACATTTCCCGGCCATGTCTAAATCACATAACCCAACACTGCTGATCCAACAAGCAGACTACTTTTACAGGTGATGTTCTGAGTAGATTATCAGATGTTTGCAACATTCAACAGGCTTGTTATAATAACAAGAAATATTCAACGATATTTTCTTCGCGGAATAAATTAGTAAGTATGATTCAACTGTGCCTCGTCGGACAGTATGCATATATATTTTTTTCTTTTCTGCACATTCATTCAAAACATTAGGTGGGTAAGGGTGTATTTGATAAAATAAATATAGTGAATGTTGACATCTAGATAAAATTTCTGAATTTTGATTTTTATTTATATCAAAGATTGTAGATGACAAAATCAGAAGGACGGCAGACAAAGCAAATCGTTGTATTTAGTTGCTGAAAAATCGACTTAGCCTTTCGTCTACCTTGAGACGATAAAATAAATATCAGACCTGTAGTGGATCAAACTTAACCAACTGTATCCATGTACAGGAACACTGAGCAATTACTCGGAAGCTTCACTCGTTTAGGGGCACAATACTAATCTACGTATGCTATGGATGCTTAAGTAGAGAACACCGTGCATTAATTTGTCTTGGAACCTATAATGCTGTTAAAACAGCCGTAACAATACACTCTCCTAAAATTGAAGTCTTGCTTCTACGTAAGAAATCATTTATTTGCATCAAAGTTAGTGGAGAGGAGAACTGGTAAAATGGCGAACAAAATGCGTTGCAACAATTAGTCACAGTATAAGTTGTCATCAGTTTGAATCCCATCGAAGTTGACTTTGCTTTTTATGCTTCCATGGTCATGAAATAACAGCCATGAGATCGAGTGCTAGACTAATAGCGTCGCTCGGTTGGTTGCCTTTAGCAGAGTCCACTCTGTTGTGAGAAGTCAGACCACATCTCAAACTAGAAGATAATTTCCACTAATCTGGGGAGTCCTGGAAAGGGTCATAACACTGTCCTCAGGAGCGGGTCCGAGGTGGGAAAGGGGATGAGGAGCGTGTACCCCCTCCCCCCATTCAAGAAAAGAAGTGTACCCTTCTAAATAATGTTATTACGCCCTTTTCTCCTGAAATTGTATTCCCTTCTGACATTGTGCCTTTACTTCGAAAAATCCCTGGGACCGCGCCTGGCCGTTTCTTCCTAAAAGATTAAGAAAAAGCAAAAAGTACTGAGGTCTTTTCACGTACACTATTAATTTCCCTAATAAATGTATGAAAGCATTTAATTCGGATTTTCCATGTTTAGAAATCAAATCACGCCGGATTTAGTTTCACCTTTCATCATTAATGGATCGATGAAATAAGTACCAATAACACTCTGGGTCGATTTAATTAACAATGCATTTCACAGACGAAAATTGGCCTTGCGTTAAGTGAGAAGAAATCAATACGTTCAGATAGTAAAATAACAATAATAACAGTAAATAAATATATAAATAAGAAGTGGGAGCAGGAGAAAAAGTGGGAACAGCAGAAGCAAAAGAATAAGAAGGAAGAAATATTGGCTATGCTTGGCTAACGTTTATTGCAGTATCTCAAAATAGATATTATGATATCAAAAGCAAGTTTACCTGTTTTTGGTAACAATCGTATTCCTAACGAACATTATATATGTACGTATATATGCACGTATGTACAGTACATACACACACACACATACACACACACACACACACATTTATATATGTATGTATGCATGTATATGTATGTATATACATACATATACATACATATATGGGTGCATGTGTGTGTGTGTGTATCAGGAAGTGTTCAGTATAAATCAAGTCTATGTTAGTAATAATGTTCATAATAATAAGAGCAGCATATGTATCGCTATTATTAATTATATTTAGATGGAAGAGGTAGATATGGTGGTGGTGGTGGTGATTCTCATAGCCCAGTGGCAGCGGTGGAGGTACGCATATATTTCAAGAAATATTCGGAAGATATTTCTGGAAACGCGTGACTACATTTAATGAATTTGCATAGAAAGGTCGTATTTGACATTTCCTCTTTTTGTTTTAACAAATAGCGAGACCGTGTGTGCAAGCAGTTGTTGATGTCTTAACCATGCGGAAACGATCAGAACAGTCATATTAATAATGTGTGCACATACAAACAGACAGACAGACAGACAGACAGAGATACAGACTCTCTGGAAAGAACACGTAGATGTATACCAATACGCGTGCTTATATATGTGCGTGTTCGTATGCGAGCGTGTGTGTGTGTGTAATTAACTGGGTGCGTGTAACTCTAAGTTACCATTCAAAACCCTTCCAGTTTCTAATGATAAATAAATAAAGATATATATATTTGTATGAATGTATGTGTAAGTTTCAAAAATTAACAGAAGCACGACAAAGGAACAAACGGAAAATTCACACGCAAGATATGGACATACTCATTCCTTGTCATACATATTTATACATATATTGTATTCTGTAGCATATGTGATTAATGTAGTTATTATGTCACCCGGTTTCAGGCCACCAGCTTGCATTTTCTGTGCCTTTAGCGGTGTCCACTTCGTTGCAAGCATTCACACCAAGTCTCTGGTTTGAGAATAACTTTCGGATCTTTTTTAAAACGGGGGCCACATTTTTCATTAACGAAACACTTTGAAACTTGGAACACTGGTAGAATGTGTCATATAAAACATCTTTTTCTCTTAGTCTTCTTTAAAAAAAAAGAAATCCATAAGTTATTCCATGTTAAAGTTGTCGTATTTCTGTAATTTCAACCAATCACTGACGTCCATTCAGCCGATATACATTAAATGCCGACTACATAAACAAACGATTCTGAAACAATTAACCCTAACCCTAACCCTAGGGTTAGGGTTAAAGCAAATTTAAAATGAAAAAAGCAAATAAAACGAAGGTATGGAGATTAAATACGCTTTACATCGCTTAATCAGCCAAAGGAGTAAATGTAAACAACTGAATACTTGTCAGTGATTGGTTGAAATTATCGAAATAAGACAATTTTTTACATGAAATAAATTCGAATACTAAAATATTTTTCTGTTCTATAACACAAAATAGATAAGTATACGAAGTTTGAAAGTCTTTCCGTACCAAAAACACTACGTAAAACATTAATGAAAAATGTGGCCCCCATTTTAAAATAGATCCTAACTTTCTTTCTTTCACCTTCTCTTCGGACAATCTAGGAGACCATGTGAAGGGTCATAGATACAGCCTTGACGTTGTTGTTGTTAGTGGTGGGATTCTACAGTTAAACAACCTCAACATGTTAGAATGAATTTTGAGGGAAAAAGGCAGATAGTAGAGTCGAAAGGACATCGGTTAACCAACTGAAAGCTTCTTAATATTTCTATCGTAACGGGTAAGTTTCTCGCTATCGTGCATTCTTTCGGAAGTCGATAGGGCCGCTTATGTTATTTTACACCATTGTAGTTAATGGCGTCACTGAGAAATTCATGAGTAGTCCGTTGCAATGTTCAACTCCTGGGACAACGTTGTGGTGATTGAGCAGTACTTTTTCAAATTTGTAGACATACATATCAGTTATCCACGTATGACTGGGGAAATAGGATATGTACACTTGCTATCTGTATTCCTGTGATTCGGAATCTTATTAAAAAAAAATAAGTAAATTTTAAGAATTCTTAACTTTATAAACTCTACAAACCACTAGTCCCAAAAAATGACATGCTTGCAAATTTTCTAGAATTTGAAAGCATTTTCCATTGCTTTTTATTCAAGATACAAAGATATTCGCAAAATGAATAGTGAATAATAAGGATGGTCTCATGAAGCCATTTAAGTGAGTGGGAGTTTCGGAAACGTTTTGGCAACTGCTGTAAATCAAATCTGAACTTGTACCGTTCCTCACTCACTCTCTGGATAAGATTTAACTTTAAGAAATGGCAACTGTTAGAAAAATAGGGCAAAGCAAACACTTAGCTATTAAAGGGGGAAATTAATAGTGATATCTGTACAAGCAGTAAGAAAAGCCTATCAACAACACAAAAAAAAAAAAGACAATAACGACATGAAGCAAAATAAATCTACCTTTCTAACAATACTTATGCTAATTTAGACTCCTTTCTCTGTTGAATTACGAAAGGGTGCTTTTAAAAAAATTTTTATCTTTTTTTCTAGCGCATTTTTTTTTTTTCGGTTCACTTTTGGCAGAACTATTTCCTGTTGGAGACTGAAGGCAGTATATCCTTTCTTACTTTCAAAAGTAATAAAACTATTCTCTCTAACGATGTGAATAATTCATTCCCTCTTACGGAATTCGTATAAATGTTATGGTTGACTTACATTTCTTAAAGGTGACAATAGTAAATGGGTTGGTGGAGGACGGGGTTAAATTCCTTGCAATATTTAGCTTCTAAGTTCAAATTCCGCTAGGGTCACTCTACAGTTTATCTCCTATCTATTGACAATCAAATAGATACCCGTAATATAAAGAGAGATTTGTAGAGACCTTACACCTCCCCGGCAAAAGTTAATAGCTTGCCGAAGTGAGAAACCTATATTTATTGAAGTGGAAGGTTACTTGGCACTGAGACTAAATACAGTAAAGTATTTAGTTTCGTTCTCTTACAATCCCAGTTCAAATCTCATCCAGACTGCGCTGGCATTTTCTCTTTCCAAGACATCAAAAGCCGAAGTGACAGTAAAGTAGAGGCATAAATGAAATAACCCATCTCTGAGAAAATTAGTCTTGTGGTAGGTCTAAAGAATTTATTATTTACGAGGTTAAATTTCTGTAAATCAGATACTCCCGATGTGGATTTCATTCTAGGTTAGAAGCAATTTCAAGTCAGTTACACTGCTAATGCCCACGGGGAAAATAAGGCATTTACACATGCATACACACCCATATAAATATAAGGTAATAAGGAGTGCAAAATAATATAAAGAGAGTAAAACTGGTGGTCGATACACAATTGTGATTTCTTCAAAACAGAATATGGTGTCAAACAGAGACGTTAAAGGCCTGTATTTTTAGATTTTACAAACTTAAGACGGTGAGATGGCAGAATCGATATCACGCCGGAAAAATACTTAACGGCATTTCATCCGCTTTTACGTTCTGAGTTCAAATTCTGACCTTTCGGGTCGATAAAATAATTACCAGTTAAACATTGGAGACGATGTAATGAATTAGCGCTCTTCCTCAATTGCAGGATTTGTGCTAAAATTTGAAACGATTATATTATGCAACATTATATTAAATTGCTATATCATATGTTGTATATTGTTTTATTATATTATGCAATATTATATTATATTGCTATGGAAATCATATCGTCCATCCGACTTTGCGTAACGATATCGTTTTTCTCCACAATTCAAACTGCAATATGAATTAACATTAAAATAAACAAGTCAACGAACGAGATAACATTTAGGCGATTATATGTCATGCTAGAAATAGCAGTCAAATTTCTATGATATACCGGAGCAATACATTAGATCAGTGGTTTCCAACCTTTCTAGCAGCACAGTTTTTTCTACGGACCAGGGAATCCGGCACATAACAAAATATCATAAAGTATATAACATGATTTAATTACTACGTATATGAGTGGCTGTGTGGTAAATAGCTTGCTTACCAAGCACATGGTTCCGGGTTCAGTCCCACTCGGTGGCACCTTGGGCAAGTGTCTTCTAAAAGTATTATAGCCTCGGGGCGAACAAAGCCTTGTGAGTGGATTTGGTAGACGGAAACTGAAAGAAGCCCGTCGTATATATATATATATATATATGTGTGTGTGTGTGTGTGTGTGT
>NC_068984.1:50788955-50792316 GCF_001194135.2 Octopus bimaculoides | reverse complement strand
TATATATATATATATATATATATATATATATACACACGTGTATATATATATATATATGTATATATATATATGTGTGTGTGTGTGTAAATATATGCAAATATAATGCAAAATGAAGCGACGGATTGTAATAGCCAATAAAATAGAAATAAAATAAAAAAGACTATTCTGTCTTTGCGGCCCGGTACTAAATGATCCACGGCCCGGCACTGGTCCACAGCACGGTGACTGGGAACCCCTACAGTATGCTTGAAAGGAAAAAAGTTCTGGATCGTGACAGCTAGACTATCTTTGATAATAGACAATGTTGATTGGTCTACAGTTAATCCAGCGCTAAGAACCACAACAACAACAACAACAACATTACTGAACATCCTGTGGCATTTAACGGATCGCCATGTCATTGAATCACATTCAAAAGTTTCATTTTCGAAAAGTGTGTCCAAAGCAAAACTGTTTTGAGAAACCGCATCCAGGCTATCGATAAAAAAAAAATGAAAAAAAAAAAAATCATAGGCACTTTAATTAAATGAAAAGAAATTACTAAACCGTCAATCGAACCTACAGTTCAGGTGTTTTTTCCCAGGAACTTTTACCATTGCTTTATGATATTTACAATCAACCAATAAAAGCGTGTCATTAATCTGTTCTAATAATAGAGAATCAGACAGACCAGAAACGAATGCTATTAAAACGACAAGGCTTTTTACTTTCGTTAATTGTTTCGCGATTTCATTTTTTTTCCCCTTTCTTTACTGATCAGATCATTGGTACTGAATCCGATCTTGTGTATATGTGTGTTCACGCGCGAGTATGTATGTATGTATGTACACACACACACACATATATATATATACACACGCACATACATATATGTATGCATATACACGCACATACATATATGTATGCATATACACGCACATACATATATGTTATTTATATATTATTTATTCTAGCCGGTGTGTGTGTGTGTGTGTGTGTGTGTGAGTTTACACGCGCGTGCGCACTGTTTCCATTCATTTACTTTCTAGAAGTCTTTTAATGAAGTAATTATTCATACAAGACATGCATGAGTTAATCTCATAGAATCACTTTGGGATATTCATTCTTTCTGTTTTTTTTTTCCTTTCAGTCTTTTCTTTCTTAGTGCGTTTTTATTTGTTTAGTTGTTTGTTTTGTTTTGTTTTTTTTAACACCAAATAGACTGATTCTTTATTTTATAAGATACAAGTGACTATGAATATAATTTTTTTTCACAGCAGTTATTGTTGTTGCTGTCGTCTAATCCTCGGCCAGCAAACATTATCAAATGCATTCCAGTCGTGCCAACCGTTTTTGTCTCGAGACAATGTACGAAGGTTCTCATTATTCAACGAGTCCTTCACTTTTTAATAAAGTAGAGTGTGATATGAATAAGATTTTGCTGCTATTTCTAGCAGGCCGATTGACTACTTATAGACTCATTTATTGTTGGTTGTTGTTTAACCATAAGTTAGCACTGACCAACTTGGGGCCTTATCTGATAATCTCTATTCCTTCTTTTCCTAAACGTCTGAAATTTTCATTTCACACTCTTTCTATGAATTTTGACAGCCTGCATATATATATTGTTTAACTGTATATTTATTATAGTTTAAAGTGAAAGTATTTGGAAAACTGTCTGATTCTGGGTAAAGTGAAAGTATCGAAGATGACCTAAATTATGGTCAGAGGCTTTTACAGCTCTTACAGCTGCCTTTTTAGGCATTGACATTTAAAGAGTTAAATTAACACCAGTTTTAGACGACGTTTCGGGAACTCGACAAACATCTATTCTCGACACTAGCGTTTAAGGATCTAGACTAAAACCCATTTTAGATAATGGCATTTAGAGAGCTTGAGAAACACTCTTTCTAGACAAGGGTGTTTACGAAGATAAGCAAACAAACACTAGAGATGCAGCTACAGTGTGTGTTCGCTCATTCAGCCCTTCAGTTTGCCCACCTCGGAACTTATGCAGGCTTATATAGCAGATCCAAAAATGCCGCCTCCTAGAAGTCACCCGGTGTGGATCACCTCCTGGTCCCCTCCTGCAGCAACGCTACAAACAAACACCCTCGCTAGTAAATCACATTTATAAGGCGAAGCAAATACCAATTTCAGACAATGGCATTATGAGAAATTAGAGGTCAACTTTGTTTTTGATACCTCCGGGGTCATCAAAAATGAATTACCAGTCAGGTTCTGAGGCTGATGGTACTGACTAACCATCCACTGAAAATTGCTGGATTTGTTCCTAAATTAGAAAAAAAATGGATTAACAGAATCCTTAGGGTATCACACTAAATGACATAAGGCATTTCTTTCAACTCTTAACATACAGAGTTCAAACATCGTTATGATCTTCTTTGCATTTCATAATTCCACAGTCAATAAGATAAAGTACCAGTTATGTACTGAAATGAATGTAACTGACTGCACCCACCGCAAATTTTAGGTCTTGAGTTCATGCTAAAAGCAAGGGCAGTGGGCTAATAGACTTGTTAGAGCGCGGGACAACATTCCTCGAGATGCTGATTTCAGGTTCTTTGTATTCTGTGTTTAAATACCACCGAGGTTAATTTTACCTTTCATCCTTCGGGAGTCGACAAAACAAATTACTAGTCGAATACTGAGGTTGATATAATTGACTATTCTCCGCTTTCAAAAATTCTAGTTACGCACCTACAGTAGAAATGCTTATTATTTCACGTGTGAGCGTGAGGAACAAGCAGAAAAAATGATTTGGGGCATAGAAATCTAGAGCTAATACTGTTGCAAAGTGACTTCAGGGCCTGACTATTCTATTTTCTGTATTTACAATGCTACCTACTAGTAACAACACGTTGTCTCTGAACTAGCAGTCTCTGTGTACGCTGTGCCATTTGAAGTATCCTGGCCAAAGACACAACACGGTACCTATGAAAAGATGTGAACCACTGACTAGTCGTCTGGTTAGTCAGTATCCTATCCACTGTGCGTTTGTGCTCTTTAGTCTGATGTACGTTGGGGATTTTGTGCCTGCTGAACCTTGACAATGTCGACACAACTATTTTGTAACATGAGCAAACGCACGTATGTCTGACGATAATAAATATTAGAAAGTGAGTGTACGAGAACGAGTGTCTCAGCGATGAATATATACAAATACACCGATATATAATATATATATCTATATATGTGCATATATGTATTTAGGTATTTCTGTAAGTTAATAAAATTCCGAGTTCGCTGATGTACGAGACAATACGAAGAAAGCGAGTATCTGTATAAGAAGTGCATGTGTACATATGTGCGTGGTGTGTGTGTGTGTGTGTGTGTGTGTGTGTGTCTGTGTGTGTGTGTG
>NC_068984.1:50785655-50788945 GCF_001194135.2 Octopus bimaculoides | reverse complement strand
GTGTGTGTGTGTGTGTGTGTGTGTGTGTGTGTGTGTGCGCGCGCGTCCATAAAGTATGTAAAGGTTATATCTGAAATTAAATGATGCTACAAGCTCTTTATTGTTCGTGGTATTGTTATCGAAGGCTTCTTTCGAAGTAAGTTAAAGGCAAGATAGGGGGTATGGAGGAAATTAGGTTGGCCGCAAAAGTGAAACTGCAGCACAAATACGATTTGCAAGTAACTTCCTGCAAAATTTCGTCTGTTGCACAACACTGTCTCCACACACACACACACACACACACACACACACACACAGAAAGAGAAAGAGAGAGAGAGAGAGAGAGAATGGGAAAGATAGGAGAGAGATGAACGAGTATACGTACATATACACACATACATATATACTTCTATACATAGACATATATACAAAATATATAACAATGTGCATGTCTATAAATATGTATGTACATATGTATACCTATATATGTGTGTATGTGACTGTACATATATATAAATATGTACGTATATATATATGTGTGTAAACATATACATAAAGATATACATCTAAATATACATATATGAATGTATCTATATACACGCGCGCGCGCGCGCGCGCGCGCGCGTGTGTGTGTGTGTGTGTGTGTGTGTGTGTGTGTGTGTGTGTGTGTGTGTGTGTATATATATATATATATATATATATATATATATATATATATATATATACTTATATAAAAGACAAAATAGAATGAATATACATACATACAAACACATAAGGGTGGGGTTGTCTTTACGTACGAGTGTATAGTATCATGTGGCAGGGGTTTAACTAAGTAGTGTTGTATTCTTAGCCGCCACGCTATCCCCATTACCTAGCGTTAACTTAATGGTTCCGGAACAATACTGTTAAACTGTGTTAGTTTGGTATGAAAGGGTTGGGTTTATCTTGATTCAATTTCCTTCATTATCTATAGTCACTTCAGTTTAACAACAATGCGATAGGATCACTAAGGCACGCACACCTACAAATACATAGGTGTGTGTGTGTGTGTGTGTGTGTGTGTGTGTGTGTGTGTGTGTGTGTGTGTGTCTGTGTGTTTGTGTGTGTGTATGCGTGCGCGCGCATTTTACATCGCGTTCTCAATTCTTTGATGGAGTTCAAGGGCTGCTGTCGTTATATACAGTGTGTCTTGGGCATATTTTGACGTGGTAAAGTCTTTCTCTCTCCAGGTCCGACCACAACCAATTTCTTCTAGAAGAGAGAATGTTAGGCAAGCAGAACAAAATAAGCGAATGTGAAGAATCAAGTCCAGTGCAGAACTAGTAATTTATCTACCTTGAAATGATGAAAGACAAAATGGACGTTTACCATGGCAAGATTTAAGTTCCGAGCTCAGAGAGAACATAGGTGGTGAGCTGGCAAAATTGCTAGAGCATCGGGAAAAAAATGCTTTGCAGTATTTATTCCGGTTTGTTTGGACCTGAGTTCAAATCCCACTGCGGTCAAATTTGCCTTTTATCGTTTAAGAGTCGATAAAATAAAATAACTATCAACTAGATCAATGGTGCCAACTAGCTGCAGCTCTTCGAAATTGCTGGCTTTTTGTCCTGTAGTAGTGATAGTAAATCTTGCTGTTGTACCGGGTGCAGTTTGTTACGCTTGAAAAACAAAGGAAGCTAACTTTGCACTAAAGCCCCATCCTATAAATGAACAACAAACAACCAAAGCTCTCCATGGTACAGTTAATGGAGACACAGTCAGAGAGATTATGATTTCTGTAATCTATCTTGCAATTGATTGGTATTCGCTTGTCGTTTGACAGTCGTTAATTCATCAAGGCGGCGAAGTGGCAGAATCATTAGCACGCCGGGCAAAATGCTTATCGACATTTCGTCTGTCCTTACGTTCTGAGTTCAAAGTCCGCCGAGGTCGACTTTGTTTTTCATCATTTCCGGGTCGATGAAATAAATACCAGCGAAACACTGGGATCTATGTAGTCGATTAGTCCCCTCCCCCAAAATTTTAGGCCTTGTGCCTTCAGTAGAAAGGATTTGGGCCTTATGCTTAGAGTAGAAAAGTACAAAAGAAAAGTCGTTAGTTCGTCGGATTTGTTTTGACACTCACCACAATCGCTTCAAATCTCGCCGAGGTCAACTTTAGCTTTCATGTATTACCTTTATGACTAAAATATAATCTGCATTAACGTTGTAGCTAACAGCATAAACAATTCCTTACATTCATATAAAAACTTATTCAAAAGAAAAAAAAAGGATTTTCTGTTTCTCTTTTCCTTTACACTTCATACTTCGGATAAATATCAATGGATACCCAGAAGTATAGAGATACAACTCAGAGTAGAATGACACAAAATCTTTCTATAAAGACGTACCTTAGATTAGTACTCCGGAGTTTCTCTTTATGTCCTCAGTTTAAATATCGCCCAGGAAGTCTTTGCATTTCATTTTTATAAGGACGATTAATTTAATTCTAGAGACATAGTGGAAGTTTTTATTACACGAGTGGATGCTGATAAGTTCCTGGTTTTAAGGGTATTGCGAAAGGCCTGGTTGAGGCCCAACCTTCTGAGTTCTTTTGCAGGCTGCAATAGGTGTGTGAATCTGAGGGGAATATGTTGAATAAAATCATAATTAGCTAATCCACCAGTATTTTCTTTTACCCAAAGCCAGGAACTTATCAGTACCCCCTCGAAGACCACATCAAAAAATGTGTTGCCAAAGTAAGAACACAGTCCAATGTAAAATCAAATAATAAAGTGTGTGTGTGAGTGTGTGAGGGTATGTGTGTATACATGGACGTTTTTACACACACACACATACACACACACATACACACACACATGTACATGCAGAGAGAGAGAGAGAGAGAGAGGGGGAAAGAGAGATAGAAAGAGAAAGAAGGAGAGAGAGCGCGTATTATAGCTCTCAGGCCATTTTAACGCTTTCAAAAGGCGTATTATACCCGAAATATCAGGAAAAGTGATATATTCCTAAGGTAACATTTCAATATCGCTGTTTTATTATTATTATTATTATTATTATTATTATTATTGATATTGAATGTTTGATGTGCTTTACTAGAACCTTCTATAGTACGTATGTGAGAGCGTGTGAGAATGTATAGGTAGGTGGTTATACTTATATCTTTATATGTGTGTGAGTGTTTTAAAATAATTTTCCTCCATTCTTTTCTTTATTTCATTATCAGGTTCACATCTCTCATTGGGCGATAAAGCGAAACGAAAATTAGAGTAGTGTCACCTGTATTATATTCAGCATACAAATTGGGCTATA
>NC_068984.1:50780830-50783771 GCF_001194135.2 Octopus bimaculoides | reverse complement strand
TATATATATATATATATATATGATAACGTAAATAATATATAAATATATATGCATATATCCATACATATATGTGCATACCTACATCTATATGTATACATACAAGCATATATGGCTACAGGACATCACAAAAAACGTTAAACACAATGAGAAACGAAAACATAAAGACGAAGACAGAAAACGAACTTTTGTGTGTATACATACACAATGAGCACGTGAACTGTTTCTGTCTACCATATTCCAGTCACAAATATTGGTCAATTGTAATCGACAGTAGAAGATATTTAACTGACTTAACACTATATGCCACCGAACTCATTACCATGTGCTTGCAAAGCGAACTTCTTTACCGTGTTTTAACCATGTCTGTTACTATACAATATATGTTTCTTTCAAGCAGTTCTGATCGAACAGGCTTGAGATTAATAAATGTTCACATCTTTTATTCAACTCATAGTGAATCTAGGAGTTTATTGTCCAGTAGTTTGTCTCTTTTAAGACAGTTGGATATGATTTTAAGGAAGATTCAGCTGTTATTTCCTTCAGTTAAAACGAAAACCTAGATAACACACTAACTTGTCTATGTATTATGTACAAATACATGCATGCGCGTGCATACACACACACAAACACACACACGCACGTATATATATATATATATATATATAACAGAGAGAGAGTGAGAGAGAGAGAGAGAGAGAGAAAGAGAGAGTAAGCGGGAAATAGAGAAAGAATGTTAGATACATATAAGTACTATGTGTGTGTGTGTATATACATACATACATATATATATATATATATATATATATATATATATAGATTTTCTCTCTCACACATATACAATGCAAGGAGAACAAGACGGCTGTAACATCTAACAATGCAAAGGTTATCAAAGCACAACTGTCCCCTTCCCCAATGTACACTGTTGTATATTCCCTTAAAAGTAAACTCCACATATTGCTAAGCTAAAACATAGGTCCCTAAACCACCCGACCAATCCGTTTTAACTCCTCTTCCCACCCTAGTTCTTCGGGGTGGGTGAAAATTCGTTTTGTATCTGATATACACAGCCATTGTTTAAATAGAAGCTTTTAAGATTAAAACGAACCAGCGAAAGCGGTGGTGGAGTTGGTGACGTTTGTGGTGATGTCTGTGGTAGTGTTGGAGGTATTTGTTGTTGCTCATGGTAGAAATGGCGGTGGTTGTCGTCGTCATAGCTCTTGCGGTAATGGCTTTTGCGGAGGGGGATGGGTGAAGATGGGTGAAGATGGGTGAAGATGGTTGTCATTGTTATGTTCCTGATGGTAGATATTGTATAGGATTTCGTTGGACGTATTTAGCTCCAGATCAGCACTAATCGAGCAGGCTTCTAGTCAAAGGCATTCCAGCCATGGCCATTTCGCTGACATTATCAAAGACAACATTATCAAATGACTTTTTTCTTTCTCTGTTTGAAATTATTAATTGTAATTTGAGGGAAATTTTGCTGCTATTTCTAGCATATTTAGACTACCTCTGATGCTGTTGCTGTTTAGCCTTAGGCCAATATTAATTGAGCATTTCTATGACTAAAGACATTCCAGTTGTATCGAACCCCTGTTTTTATTCTCGGACTAATATATGCTTAGTAATCTTATTGTTTACCGTAGCGTGTGACTTGACAGAACTTTGCTGCTATTTTTAGCAGCTTACGCAACAACGTAGAGGTTTTCTGTATTTTGGGAAGAATGCCATATGAAATGGAAACGCTGACCTACAAAAAGCCGAGAACCACTGTGTTGTGTTTCTCAGGTCTGTAGAACTGGTGTTCGTGATGTTAGATGTTGTTTAGTTTTTGAGTAGCCTTGACGAATGAACCTGTGATCAAAAGCATTCCAGCTATAACCAGTCCGTTTTAACCTTCTGTATAAAGAAAACTAAGAGCACAGTATCTAATTTATCTTTTACTAAGACATTGAGGCGCGATTTGAAAGGGCTTTGAATGCTGTTTTTTGCAGTTTGGACGATGCTTGAAAGGTCTCCAGTAATGCTTAGAGTTATGGCTTGTACGGGTGTCCATGGTGATCATGATATTGTTGCTCGTAGTGTATTGTGGTGATGACAGAGATGGCAGAGACATGGTAATAGAGGAGAGAATGGTTGTGATGATAGCAGCGATCGTAGTGTGGTGGTGGTGGTGGTGGTGGTAGTGGCGTGATGTCTTGGGAGGAGTATATCTTTGGCTTTCGTTAGTTTCTGACCACATCACCTATGGTTGGGTAGGGGGTTGGAAGAAGAGAGTGGAAGAAGAGAGTTGGAAGAAGGCGGCGAGCTGGCCGAAACGCTAGCACACCGGGCGAAATGCTTTGTGGTATTTCGTCCGCCGCTGCGTTCTGAGTTCAAATTCCGCCGAGGTCGACTTTGCCTTTCATCCTTTCGGGGTCGATGTAATCGACTTAATCCGTTTGTCTGTCTGTCCTTGTTTGTCCCCTCTATGTTTAGCAATAAATGTGGGCAATAAAGAAATAAGAAGAGAGTGGGGAAAATTGGGAGATTGTCTGTTTGTGTATGTCTGTGTAATGTCTTGAGTTAATGGAGAATAAATATCTAGTTGCGTGAACGCGTACGTGTATGTATATGCCTATGTGTGAGTGTGTGTGTTTGTGGTTGCATTTGTGTATGTGAATATGTATGTGTGTGCCCTCCTAAAAACACCTACACATTAACATGCTTCCACTGTTTTCTCACAAACATTCGTTTGATCTGTATATGTTCACCTGACCATAAACAGTTTGAGATGGCCCACTTCTAATTTATAATACATAGAATGTATGTTACTCTTCATACGTAATGGATCTGAATAAAAACAATCTAGTGGATTGATAAGGTTTAAGCTTATCAAGTCACAAACCTGGTTTCAAATCTGCCGCCTAGATTTTTTTTTTGTTGTGTTTTTGGACGAGCG
>NC_068984.1:50775830-50778330 GCF_001194135.2 Octopus bimaculoides | reverse complement strand
GTAGAAACAACTGTAAGCCAGAATATAAGTACACAAGAGTACATGAGTACATTTTGTAGTACACTTGTCACTACACTTTCAACTATACGTTACACTTCACATCGTATTCTGTTATATATCAACCCTTGAACTACAACCTGTGCTACACTTTACACTGTTTATTAGTACAAACTATATACTGTAACAAGCCTTCGGTTACACTTTGTGTCAAACTTTAAGTACTCTGTACTAGACTGTGTTATACTTTCTATAATATTTTATATCAAACTTTGAACAACAGTTTTTTAGTCTTCTTTTTTATGTTTTTTAGGCATGTTATATTGCAGGGCTTTCGAAACTCTTGGGGGGGGAGGTATTCTCAAACCAGAGCTTCACCCCGGATGCTTGCATCAGGTGGACTCCGCTAAAGGCACTCTATGTGCCAGGTGGTAGTGTTAAAACGAGTGACGGATTAAGTCTACCGCCTAAGTAAGAAGGCTGAAGCAGAGTTTGAATCGAGAACAAAACTTCTAAGACATCCGCTCTGATATTTTTACTGTTTCGTCAGTCCATAACCTCGGATGGGTACCATTTTAGTCAACATCGAAAAAATGAATACAAAGTCGACCTTGCGTGATTTGACCTTTAGTTTTCCGTCTTCTTTTTGGCCATCACGGCATATAATGACCACGCTGGAGTACCACCACACTGTGAACGTTCTCAAAACGGCGAGAAGCAAAATCTGCAAATGTTTAATCTATCGGACAATGAGCTAAAAAATTAAAAGCTTGAAAGCTTATCGGGGAAGGAAGGTCTGCGCCTCGTACCTTTGCAGGAAATCCAGGAATAGTGGGAGAGTGGGAGAACAAAACCATAACGTGTTGCTGTGCTATGGTTCAGTGCCTCAAGATATCGAGCTCTGTACTCCGGTAATCTTCTTTGAATGGTTGCAGTACAAAATGAATTTCGATAAAGACACACAAGAGGCATGTAGTGGTGATAAAAAGGGTGACGGTCTAGCCCACCTACTTAAGATTAACAGCAATCCGACTGGATCTTCCACGTAGTTTCATCTCATTTCATCACAAGCCAATCCGAGGTTATGGGAAAATACGCGTGACCAAGATGCTAGGCAGTAGGATCGAATGAGGAACAATGAGATACGGAACATATATTGCTTAACGATACACCTTTTAACTATGATACTCCTAACGAACGTTCAGAATATTAACACGAAAATAGGGTTGAACTTTATACTACAACTTACTTTACATAGATATCTTAACTTACAGTAGTAAACTAAGTCACCATGTAGTACCGTGGTACCTAACTCTTTCTCTAGCTTTATAACAATTTCAGCTGTAAAATGCTTTACAGATTGCTTCGAGGAATATAAGTTTAAATGTTGTTAATAGAAAGCGCATTTTTAGGATACACGTTCCTTCAATTTATATTTTTTTCATTCTCCTCCAAAACTCGTTTTTATTTTTGTTCAGTTGGTTTACAGATTTTTTCAGTCACTATCCTTTGCTAACACGGTGTGCTTGCTTTGCCTTTCTGTAGTTTTTCGTTCTTACCGTAAATTTCATTGTTGCCTTTCTCTGCCACCATATATAATATGAATTCTACTACATATATTGAGCTGCTCTCTCTCGTTTGCAACCCATAACATATAAGAGTATGTGTGTATTTTAGGGTACTAAAATGAGAAAGAATATTCAAGACATGTAGAGTATATTTATTTGGAAAAAAAAACCTCAATGATTCACTGCGACGTTATTCAAAGTTATAAACTGAAATACACAACAGTGAGTGAAACTGGAATTGATATAGAAAAGCAATTGTAAAATGAATTAGCTAAACTCAAAAATCGATAGAAATTGAATACTTTCACAAATGCGAAAGGCCTGGAACTAACTGATTCACTACATTATAAAAATAACCGAGAATTAGACGTGTATGCATTTTTCGAGCGATTTGCGAAGTATATATCATGTGGAGGCATTTTTCGTATGTTTTAATTAGCAGAGAAAGGGCAATTATCATAGAGTTTTGCACGATCCCTGAAACTATGGCAGAGGGAAGAAGAAAACATGAGCTGGGCAAGCTAAGATCATCAAAATTATCATAAGACAAAAGACGTAGTCCAATGTTTAAAGAAGAGCGGATCCGATCAAATCAAGCAAAGGCTAAATGGTGGGACTAAACGGGAAGACGAATGAAGAACATTGTGAGTACATTCTTTGTATAAGGGGTTAACAAGATTGGCTATAAAAAGAAAAAAATATGAGTCAGCTGGAATTTTGCATAAGCAATTTCTCTGAAGTTGGTTAGGTGCCAATGTTTGTCTCGTTCTCTGATTACTTCATTAAAGTTTTGTCACCACAAATTAGTCTGTATGCGTAATTAACGTTAATTAGCAGAGAAGTGACGGTTTGTCTGAATGTTAAATGTATATATATATAAATATATATATATACAAATATATATATAAATGTATATATATACGTTTAAATATATA
>NC_068984.1:50772166-50773776 GCF_001194135.2 Octopus bimaculoides | reverse complement strand
ATATATATAAATATATATATATATATAAATATATATATATATATAAATATATATATATATATATATATAAATATATATATATATAAATATAAATATATATAAAGATATAAATATATATATAAATATAAATATATATAAATATATATAAATATAAATATGTATATAAATATAGATATATATATAAATATATATGTAGTTATATATATAAATATTTCCCTATTCCATCCCTCTATCTCTCAGTTCCTCTCTATTCTCTACTCCCCGTCTGGGCTGAAAAACGAAGATGGCACCAAAGTGTTAGAAGAAAGAATTGAATGTTCTGTTGCGAGCATTGGTGATTGCTAGTGACGATCCACCAAACAACATCTTCACTGTTGCACTGAGAAACAATAGCTTTTGTAGAACCATTGATCAGATAGAGCGACAGAAAGATGGATTCATCCTATCCTATATGCTTATCAGAAAACGCACTGACACCCTGGATGTCATAATGGAAAATTGTGGCAAGGCTGATAACGATAGAGTAAAGGAGACATAACCCAGAAGTCTCTTTGATCCAGTGGTTCATCAAAAGAATGCATTCCCCTCCCCTGTGAATGACTAGGCAGAAAAGGATGCAGGAGCCAAGGAGGCAACAACCAAAAGCCTCTCTGTGCCAGTGGTCCTACAAAGGAAACGGAACCCTCAGCCCATTGGACAACCAGAGAAGAAAAAATATACCATAAGAAAAAGAAGGACAGAACAAGAACACAAACATAAAGAATGAAAGAGAGAAAAAGGAAAAGATGGAATACCCAAAGCCGAAACCTCAACCCATCAAAAAAAAAAAAAAAAGACAGAAGCCCCTATGGAGGATCCAATGCAATCCCAAACCCTAGAGAAGTGAACAAATTTGGAGGGCAAATTTTACCTGCAAGGATATGGGGAAGACGGCAAAGACTGCCGGTTTGCTCACCCGAGACCCCGACAAAACTACAGGGGCCTTAAGGAGAAAAACTTCCCCGAGAAAAGACAAAAACCTTCCCCAAGGAAAAAATATAGAAAAGAAGTGCGCTCTTCAAAGGTTATGCGTAAGGCAGCAGCTGAGCAAGAGTCTTTTTTGTACATGGCACAAACGATCGTGCAGCAGCTAACCTGGCTACACCCAGCGCAAACAAGGAACCTTGTCCACCACTGCGCAAGACCACCACAGTCAATAGATACGAGATGGCCTCCCCTAACGCCTGCACAGTTGTCACGCCAATATTTTTACTAAATATTGGGGGCCTGTTGCATCATAACAAAAGTAATTTTTTTTCCTGAGAGACCTTTCTGCATGCAATCAAGCCCTATGCATAGCAATCGTGGAAATTCACCTCGGCCCTTATATAGAGGATGCAGAAGTACACGTACCAAAATATGCCATACTGCGAGCAGACAGAAGGGAAAGGTGCCATTCTTGAGTTGCTGTATACATCCGTGATGCCGTCACACTCCAGACCTTACTGTCATACTCAAATTCAGTATGTGACACTCTAATTGTATACATAAGCTACATCAAACTCCATTCTTCACCAAGTGTCACATATTAGAGGAGGCTCTCAGTAATAACAGAGTAGCAAAACGGCGGT
>NC_068984.1:50768661-50772106 GCF_001194135.2 Octopus bimaculoides | reverse complement strand
ATATATATATATATATATATATATATATATATATATATACTTCAAATGCTGCCATGTTTAACTTTGTCTTTCATCTTTCTGGGAGGATATCAGTTACGCACAACTTCCAATATTTCGCATTTACCAAATGTTCGGAGCGGTCTTATATCAGAAACCAATATTAATAAGTACATTTATATATCTACATACAGAGAAACACACACACACACACACACATGTAACCTTGGCTCTCTATCGCGGACAGAGAAGACCATTGATCGAACAGAAGTTTAGGACTAACAAAGCTTGCACAAGGCTCGCTAGACCAATACAATCCTGTTAGTACTAAGCAACGAGACAAGCTCTTGCAAGATATTTGGTGACACTAGAGATGGTAGACTCGAGAGTGAAGGAATGCCATGGTGATTGATGTTCAATTTGAAATTCTGCAGGTTAATACCTGTAGCAGGAGCGTCGACAGTCAGTATCTTGCTGCTTCTGCAATAAATTGTTACATTCTTGCCAAACGATTACTCTTCAGTCCCCATCTATGATTAAGGAAGACTCGAAGTAGATATAATTTATATTTTAGCAAGGGCTGAAGGAACCAAAGATTCAACCTTCGGTAACTTTATATTGCTTATTCTTAAATATATTTAGCTTCTTAGCTACACGTTTTATAAAGTTTTATTTCTTGCATATTTTTTGAAAGTAGCTAGAAAGGAAAATAAAATCAACATAACTAACTAAAAGGTAAATACGAATGTTAAAATCCAAACAAATACCAAGCACTAGTGTTGATAGAACTAAGGAAAAAGTGTGCTTTAATAGCTTGTGTGAATATCCTATATCCTTTAATTCAACATTTCCTTGCACTTCACATCGCTTCTTTGAAGAGAAATAAATAATAAAGGAGAAAATAAAATTCAAACATATATACAGCAAAGCATCCAATGTCTTCAGAAGGCTTGACTTTATGATCAGTAACACACAGAAACTAGCAATGGAAACATAGTGTGAAGGTTTATTTACCACGTGTGCCTTCCTTTGAGCTATTATAGGATTGTAATCTTGAAATTTCAAATGAAAAATGAATTTGAGAAGGGCTGACAAGGAAAGATTTTTCTTTTTTTTCTTTTGCTTCGTATTCAGATATTTTTAAATATTTTTCAGTCCAACGTTTTAATTTCTTAGCTGTTAGTATTTAAGCTGGAACATTGAAGATGATAATATTGATATGTAAATGTACAAATAAAAAAATAAACAGTTGTTTTGTTTTTTTTCTTTTCTATACATTCTCCAGTCTGCACCCTAGACCCAAACAATATATTTTCCTAAAAGTAGCGAATATATGCAAAGTCTTTATTGTTACCGTATTTCTGATCCTCTTTTACATTCTTTTTTAGATATCTACTTCAGCTCCCTTTAAATTACGGAACACTTGTATGCCAAGTGCATTTCAACAACAAGCAAATCTTCCTGCGATCTCTTTCAGCAAACCACTTTTCAAAAGGTTTTCGAAAGACAGTTTCGTTTGTTGATTCACTGTTCTCGGGGAAAGGCAAGAGTGTCACAAAATTTTGCTTTGTCCCTCTACGAATTTGAGCCAACGTGATAGAATAACTGAGTTAAATTCATGTTTTGCAGAACAAGGAGTAATATTCTGAATAACTAAGTCCATGACTTAGTTCCTATTCCCGTTACACCGCTTCGCTTTAATCCTGTGTGAAAATTAATAAATCTTTTCACTTAACGGTAGATCAATACTTTGTGTGGTATAGCTCACCACTAAAATTTGTAATTATAGTCTTGGCTGTGCAAAATATGTGCAATTACTATGAAATACTTTTGGAGATTGTGAAGCACAATATTTAAAATGTTTTAAGATTGTCTGCATATTGATAACCATTAGTGGGGGAGACAGTTCTAAAATTTTGCTTGTATGAGATGAGAAATACTTGACTTTTGATATTCATTTGAATTGCATACCAAGTCCTTCACCTCAAGGTATTTTCGAGTTTCCTGTGATAGATTAGGATACGAGAGCGCGACTTACTTAAGTAGATCTATGACACGGAAAAGCTGATCAAATGGGGTGTTACTTATTATGGCCTATTTAGGAGATGTTCAAAATTTAGAATTCAAAACACGGGATATCTACTTGAAATGCAGTAGATCGTAAGTTGAAGATGGCGTCGAAACATATCGAGTGACTAAGCTAATGAAGCCTCACTAAACTTACTTCACTGGCTCCTGTTTTATGGTCACAATTTATAGATGTACATGCCCGGTTGGGAGGATTTGAGAGTGAGTCTTGGCGAGATATATATGTTGTAGGTGATAAAAATGTGTAAGGTGCTTCTATTTATGAAGGAATACATTGAGTTAAAAGTAAAAAAAAAATAGTAAATAGGTCGTACGTGTTGACAAAGAAGAGTGTTGAAGGTATGGTTTTAGACACGAGATACACTTGAGCTGGAATAAAGAGAAATCTATCCCCCAAAACAGAAAGCTTTCGGTTATAAACTGAAGCAAATGGCAGCCATGAAGCTAAAAGCATCTACTCTCCTGATACCCAGCATATAAGCTTTACTTCACTTCTGGGGCCCGGCATATAAGCTTAACTTTAGGCAAAAGTTTTAGAAAGATAGGAAGACAATCACACAAAAACGTACACGTTAAAATACATTTGAGTAACTGTGGAAAAATGTAATTATGTACATGCTTGTAGGTGCTTATGTGCATTCATGCTTTCACACATACACACACACACACACACACACACACACACACACACACACACACACACACACACACACACACACACACACACACACACACACACACACACACACACACACACACAAACACACACACACACACACACACACTTAGATAGATAGATAGGCAGAAAATTACGAAAGTGTATCAAGGGCCAAAAGTTTCGAGAAAACCTCTTTGTAAACTTCTGCTGATTAAAAGCAAAAGGTATATATATTTAGGCATTGAGTTCCGTTCTTCTTACTTGTTCTACAAAACACACACACACACACACTCACACATGTGCACGTGCGCACACGCATACGTATATACATATATGTATATATATATATATATATACATACATATATATATATACGCATACATACATAATGCTCATATACATACATATATACATACATAGATACATACATATATATACAGACATAAATATACACACACACGCATGCTGTTGACATTATAATAACTTATAATCTGAGACCGTCGACTAATTCTTTTGGGGGCACGGTGAAATGAGAAACAGATAAAGTTATAATTAATTGCGTGTAAATATTGGATTAAAAATCCATTTGAATAGAAAATGCCGGAGACTGCACTTGCAACTCGAACTTAAATCTTCTGTAAACATGACAGATCTTTTATACATAAATACATATATATATATATATATATATATATATATATA
>NC_068984.1:50766230-50768447 GCF_001194135.2 Octopus bimaculoides | reverse complement strand
TGCATATCTGGGTACAGGACATTGCAAACAAAATAGAGACGAGAAAACACACAAGCCACATAGAGAACATTCTACTTCATCAGCTACCTCCGTTTTAACACCGGCGTTTCGAAGAGCTAGGCAGGACGCATCGTTAAAACAGCTCTTCCCATGGACCGCAAATTAAATTTGTATACACAAATTAAATCTTGCCATGGAGGAATGTTGTGGCGGACAAAAAACAAGACAGGAAAACAAACAGAAAAGGCTTTACGGCCAGACGAGAAAAATTGTTTGTGTGTGAACGCTGTGAGGCACGAACTTGAAACTAGGGACGAAATGGTTCGTGTGTTTGCTCGGCGACAGCCAAGGAAATATATAATATTACCGGTTTCGATGATGAATTTCATCTTATCAAATATTAATAAAAATTTGGAATTGTAAAAACTGTTTGTATTTATCTTCTGTTTGGTGGTGAGAACATGTCTAGAATTTTTCCGTAAAGTCTTCTTTAGACATAGTTCGTTGTAAATAACTTGGTATGGGGTTCACGGTGTTAGAGAGAAAGAGAAGGGGTGTAGTTGTTTACTGTCTAAAAATTTTTGTGGGTTGCTGCCGAGGGAGTCGTTTAAAAGCATTTATTTAATGGGTTTTATGTCTAGCGGTATGTGTGTTTGTGTGTGTATTGTGTTGAATATCCCTATAATATATTTCGAATGTGACCAGCTGTTTAATGGGTGTGTATGTTAAGAATTATATTAAGGAATTAAGGTCTTCCTTCAGTTTGTTGTGTATGGGTTTGAACTGCGATGTTTTCTTTTGAGTGTCTCCAGGTGTGTGTATGTGTGTGTGTATGTGTTTCTGCGAAGTTTTCTTTCGAGTGTCTCCCGGATATGTGTATGTGCGCGCGCGCGCAGACATATAGATATATATTTTGGAAAAAAGATTTACGAAGTATTTTCCAAATCAATAGTATGTATAAATATCTTTGAATGCCCGTTCTTATTTATTGATTGATAGTGGCTGTTTTTATATTCAATATTGGCTTATATATGTTAATTAATTGCCTTTATTTAGTCTTTGTTGATGGTTGAAAAAGTCTGAACACTTGTCGAGGAGAAAGATTTTGAAATTGGGTAAATCCATTCCTGCACAGCCTGCAAAGTGGTTGCTTGAAGAACTTTTCCTCGTGTTGTTGACGCGGAACTGTTGGCGATAAGTCGTTATTCTGTTGCGTAACGATCCTCCCATCTGACCTGTGCAATTATGTTGGCAACCATTGCATGTGATTATGAAGATCAAGTTTTCTGTGTTGCAGGAGAGATTGGATTCAACTTTGAACAGTGGTCGTCTTTGAATTTAAATTCTGGTCCCTCAATTGCCGCAGTCTGTTCCTCTGTGTGGCAGTTGGCTCGAGGGTTTCTTTGTGTTATATAATATATATGTGTGTGTGTGTGTATGTATATATATATCTATATATATGCGTGTATGTATGTATATATGTTTGTATATATGCGTGGATATATATATATATATATATATATATATATATATATATATATATATATAGATAGATAGATAGATAGATACATGTGTATATATTTATATATATATATGTATATATCTGTTTATATGTGTGTATGTGTATGTGTACATATATATATGTATGTACATATATATGTATATATATGTATATACACATATGTGTGTGTGTGTATGTATATATATATATATATATATATATATATATATAAATATATACACACACACACACACGCACACATATATTTGGGTATGTAGATTTGTATACACTTCAAGTCATATATAATTTAAGTCGTTTCTTTGTTTGTATTTGTGTGTGTGCATGCGTGTGTATGTGTGTACGTGCGTGCGTGCGTGTGTATGGAAAGCCTAATTTATGCAGCCATAAATAATGACTTAAAAAGTAGAGTTTTGTAGCCCCATATCTCTGTCTCCTGCTTGCACTCTCATCTGATATTCCCTTTCTCCGTTGCCTTCTTTTCTGCCTTCTCCTCTTCCACCTCTCTCACTGCTTATAAATTGCCGTTAAGAATGTAAAAGTAACATTCTCTCGTCGTCAAAAGTACTTTTTCCTCCACCGTTATTACCTAACCTTATCATACAACCAACCATCCCCACATCACACACACACACACACTCCATTCTCCTTGGTTATATACAAATATATATATATATATATATATATATATATATATA
>NC_068984.1:50755321-50763059 GCF_001194135.2 Octopus bimaculoides | reverse complement strand
ATATAATATATGTGTTTGTGTATGTAATTATTTATCTGTTTATTATTTCATACACACACACACACACACACACACACACGTCTGATATATATCTGTGTGTATGTATCATTTATGAATCTTTTGAAAATGGGTTTTTGTTGTCATTTGTTGCTTTTTTTATGTTTAAGAGGAAAACGTTTTGCTATGAAGTTTCTGCCGAAATCGCTTATTTATAATTTTAGGAGCTGTAAATTTTCACCTTTAAAAAATGGCGGTTTGTGGATGTGGAACGTATAAATGGCTCTGATTTGGTTACAGTAACACTTTAAACGAGATGACGGGGAGAAAAATGTGTGTATGAATTTGATATCAGAAGAGTTTACTTTTCTCATCAAAGCATACTAAATAATAATTCACTTTACTATTTTCATTATTATTATTATTATTATTTTCTTGGCCACGCATGTCGCATTTTGTCTCACATCGAAAGTTCATAAAATGTTTGTTTATACTTTGCCTTTTTAATGATTTGTTAATGTTGATAATTGTACTTCTCATTTTTACTTTATTGTAGAACCGACCATAACTGCAAATGACTGGTCGGTTCCTTTGTTGTACGTCCCATTACTTTTGAAAAGCAGAAAGAAAATTCATTCATCTTAAAGCAGTGCTTCTCAAACTATCTGATGTGGCGTACCGGCAGTTTTTTTTTTTCCCCAATGTGTCAGGGACCGGTAATGTTTCTTAGCAGTATTAATTTATACCGGAAACAATATATATAATGAATATAATAAAAGTTGACAGTTTTTTTATCATATTTATTTTGTAAACAAATAATGCAATATTGCATAAGCATTCCATAAGTGTTTTATAATGTTTTTTTCTTTTCTGGAAACTCGCCGCGTACCGGCAGATGATGGCTCGCGGACCGATACCGGTCTGCGGATGACCACTTTGAGTAGCACTGTCTTAAAGTACAAAAGTGACAAGAACAATAATAATAATACAACCTGTAACAGTTATTACGAAAAGAAAGTAATATGAACGACAAGAGCAATAACATGAGTACTGTCGCCACCAGCTCAACAAATCGGCCGAAAATTTCAGGAACATACGACAACATTATCACCACCAACACTATCGCTTCCATTTCAGTTCATAGCTTTATGAAAAATAGCTGCTGTAGAAACAACAGCGAAAACACACAATTTCTCTATCATCAGTATGACATGAACCACAGAGCAAGTACATTTACAGAGGGAACAAATTAAAGAAGCCAAGCGGATCATATAAGATGGGCACAAATGACATTTTTAGTCGTTCCATAAAATGCAGGAAAACACATCATAATGTATTAGTGTTAGGAATATCTGAAGTAAGATAAAAAGAAAATTTTCGTTATTCGTGGTATGGAACTCTGCGCAGGCATCTACAAATAAATGTCTACGGCTTTCCCGATGCAATTTTTCTTTTCATTTATTCGCCTCGAGCGGTGGACTGGCAAACGGTAGCAAACTTTAGTATCCATCTCGATGACCTGTCGTAGCTCTCAGTGCGTTGCGAAAAGCTGATATCAACAGCCATAATGCAGTTGGTGGTAAGATTATGGACAAAGCGCAAAAACGCGGTTGATACTTGTCCCGATAGTATCGTAAAGAGAGTACAGACCTACATAATCCAAAATAGACATCAACTAGCTCATGTGATATATCATACAAAGGAAGAGTAACATATCTGTGTCTATTCAATTTGGATCACTCTAAATATTTCGATAGGGTTGAACACCGTTCTTTGATGACTATTCTCAAGAGTTTGTTTCGTTTTAGACTAAACGGCTACCTATCAAAACAGTTTCGAATCACACACTCGGACCATCAAATGTGTTTTCTTTCACCTCTTCTGTATGTACTGATTCTCGTTTTACTGCTGCCGAAACTAGATGTGTTGGGATACGAAAGATGCGAACATAACCATAATGGTGCCTGATAGCAACAGAAGTCGAGATGGTCAGTACCATTCTAAACGAATGCGAGGTGTTGATATGAGCAACGATTAACCCGAGTAAGCTGGTGGGATTGCACCGCGACACCTGGAGATACATTTCTGTGCAATTGGCCATTGTTGTTATGTGCTGAACGAGTCAAGTGCTCCGGATCTGTTTTGGTTCGAATTTCTTGATGGTAAGAAAGGGAGAGAAATCTTACAAATAGACTGGACGTCACACTCAGAAACAGGGAAAAAAAGTTATCCTTGAAATGTTGGGAAGGGGTGGCGAGCGCCTCCGCTATGTACTAATGCCTGATCATCGTGTATTACCTAAATTTACGTCTGGTCATATCGAAGCGTCTGCTCTTTGGCTTCTTGGGGAAAGGACACATTCCTTCTATTAGGTGGTCGCCGCAGAAAAATCAGCATTTTATAAGGGCTAGTGATGGAGAAGAAAGACTATGTTTTCTGAGAAATGCAAGATATCGACGTGAACTAATTGGCTTGTTTCGAAAATCTTTTGGATCGAGAACTGTGCACAACTTTCAAAAATCTCTAGCTTAGTATTGCTACGAAGGAGAATGCCCGTTCGTGATAAATCTTACGGGGCTATCAGTCGGAGCTGTCCAAGATGTTTCTTATATGGAGAAGATATACAAGTTGAAAAAGATGCTACTCTTCAGTAAATTTGTCGAAAGATAGGTAAAAGTAGTAAGAATGGCTTTTGTGCATGGACCTACCCTCAGTACGTGCCTTTTAGTTTAGATAAAGAAAGCTGTATAGGACACTTGGCATTAGTAATCCGGACAATCATGAGTATATGAGATCTCTCGATCGACCATTGGCAGTAATCCTATTAAGATTGGAGATAGTTTATGGAAAAAATTGTTTCTTTCGTTATTGTTTTTTAAAATACCTTTATTTATGTAGTGTAATTATGTTCACCAGCGCCGTATAGTTCCAGTCCTTGTCCCATTGCGCCCGTGCGCAAATAGTTGTGTGTTGATAAATAGGGTTATTTCCTCATACTTAAAAGCTTTTTGCAGTTGATATTAGTCAACGGCACTCATTGCTGAATCGGAAATATTGTCATTATTTCAGCCTTGACTCTGCATAACTGACTAATATCAACTGAAAGGTAACTTATGTATGAGAAATAATCTGGTTTACCAACTTACAGTTATAACAGACTCTTCACGCTTGGACCGTTGACGATTTTGCACAAAAACAACACAAACATTGTATACGAAGTTTACTTCCCTACCATATGGTTTCAGGTTCAGTCCCAGTACGTGGCACTTTACTTCCACTATAACTCCAGGGTTGATCAAAGCCTTGTGAGTGGATTTGGTCGACAGAAAATGAAGGAAGCACACAGTATATATATATATATATATATATATATATATATATATACACTTGTGTATGTGTGTGAGCGTGTGTGCGTATGTGTGGATATGTGTTTGTGTTTGACCCCTACCACCACTTTACTTGCATACTCACAATCTTGCGGTTCGTTAAAAATGACCGACAGAATAGGTACCAAGCTTAGTATCAAAAGTACTGGGAAGGACTTGTTCAACTGAACCCTTCAATAGGGTACAGAAAGATGGACGCAGTCCAATGACTAAAACAAGTAAAAGATGACAATAACATCAGCTGAATTTACGAGTTATCTTAGGCTACATGAGCACATGAATGAACAAAAGTCGAAGGAACGATGAATGATGAACCGCAACCATCATAAACATAAACATAAACCAGTTTTATATACCTATACAACAATTCAAATTTTATATACCTGTATGTGTTTTACTTGAACAAACAATGAAATGTCTGGTTAAAATGTTTTTCTTTGTGTACTTTGAGGTATGAACCCGTGTGTCTGAAAAAGTTTCAAGTGAATTTGACCACTAGAAATTTCAGAAAAGATTTCGTTCATTTTTATACAGATATATTGATATATTGCATAAAAATGTTCACCCATTCTAACGACAAATAAAACGAAAAGAACGCGCAGATTAACATACATGCAAAATAATAATAATAATAATAGTAGTAGTAGTAGAAGTAGTAGTAGTAGTAGTAGTAGTAGTAGTAGTAGTACACACGCATGCAATTCTTAGATCCTTTGCCAAGTCAGTAATACTAAAAACATGCATGTACATAAATACACATGAAATACTTAAAAACCGTCACACAGATACACGTGCACACTATATGTTTAAAAAAAAACATGATTCATAAAGATACAAGAACAAAAAGTATGCACACACACACACACACACACACACACACAGTGAGAGATAGGGGAGGGGCGAGAAAGATGCACATTCATTCATATACTCGTTCTCTAGATGTTTGTTTACAATATCAGCGTTAGAGTGTTGTGTAACATTTGGATACATTAATCAAACATATCGATCTTTCTTACTCTTTTCTATTTCCTTCTCTACTTCTTGCACGATCACATTATCTTTCATAGAGACATATTTACGCATAGTGTGTATATATACCTATCAAGACTATAGCTTCCATAGTACAAATGCAGACAACCGAATGATCAAAAAAATATATATATAAATGTGTATGAATGTATATATCTTTTATCTTTTCCTTGTTTCAGTCATTAGACTGCGGCCATGCTGGGGCACCACTTTGACGAATCGACCCCTTGCTTTTGTTTTTGAGCCTAGTACGTATTCTATCGGCCTTTTTTACCAAACCCCTAAGTTACGGGAACATAAATACAACCCCGGTTGCCAAGCAGTGGTGAAGGAAAAGACGCAAAGACACACACACACATATACACACCCGAGCGTGACGGGGTTCTTTTAGATTCCGTTTAACAAATCCACTCACAAGGCTTTGGTTAATATGAGGCTATAATAGAAGATACTTGTCCAAGGTGCCACGCAGTGGAACTGAACCCGGAACCCTGTAATGGGAAAGCAAGCTTCTTACCACACCTGTATTGGTAAATATTACAAATCTTCAGTGGGTATAAAATAAGAAGGCAAAGATTCTTTCTATTCTAACGACGTGTAAAAAATGAGGAAGTCTTCTGACACACTGTTTCACGTTTTGTTCACCACTCTTCAGAGAAAGCGTACCCTAGCATCTTCCCCCAAGCAATTGTATAGATCATCAAAACAGTCTTAAATAAGGTAAATACATAAATTGAATTAGGCAATACAAAGCAGTCATAAATTAGATAAATACTCTTTGACAACCTCATTTGCAAATTTGTGCTTTTAATGCCTAGTTTCTAATTAAATACCATTTATTTTATGCCTAATGTAGCGTAAATCGGAAGAACTGAAATAAATTTAAACCTTACAAAATCTCACTGCCTTCATCAGGTGCATAAGGCAGTCATAAATGATTGGGGGAAGGTACTTTACTTTTCATCTTTTCCAAGCGTATAAAATAAAGTATGAAATAAAGTAACGGATTGGGGGAATTGTTAGTAGTGCCTGTTTAAGTCTTTGGCGTTTTGAGTTCTTGGGTTACAGATCAAACCATCAGGCAGTTTAACAATACTGTCCGGCTCAGAGATGCATTTGGCGGTATTCACTCTGCTGCAAGTATTCGGGGTGAATGACCAATTTGAGGACAAGTTCCTCTGTTCCCCTCAAAAGTCTCAAAGGCCATGAAAGAAAATTAAAGAGGCATGGGCTCGGTATGTGCGCGTGTATACAGCCGCATGCATACATATAATATACATATATAGATGACCACATAAGTACAATGCAAGGTGAAGAAAATAATACCCCTTGAATACCCAAACACGGCATTAAAAGCTGGAGTTTATTAAAGCAGAAAAACAAATTTCACAAACTGTTACTCCAAGATTTACGGTACGATCTTCTGCTAGAAAGTGATCTCGAACATAAAAAAGAAAAAAGAATTTTCGCTTCCTTCTTGTTTTCTTCAGCTAAAACTCGGTTACATTAATCTAAGTCTTCTGGGTTAGAGCCAGCCTGAGGACTAAACAACAGCAAGCATGCTCCTTAGATTTACTCTTTTACTCTTTTACTTGTTTCAGTCATTTGACTGCGGCCATGCTGGATCACCGCCTTTAGTCGAGCAAATCGACCCCAGGACTTATTCTTGGTAAGCCTAATATTTATTCTATCGGTCTCCTTTTGCCGAACCGCTAAGTTACTGGGACGTAGACACACCAGCATCGGTTGTCAAGCGATGGTGGGGGGACAAACACAGACACACAAACACACAAACATATATATATATATATATATATATATATATATATATATATATATACATACATATATACGACGGGCTTCTTTCAGTTTTCGTCTACCAAATTCACTCACAAGGCTTTGGTCGGCCCGAGGCTATAGTAGAAGACACTTGCCCAAGGTGCCACGCAATGGGACTGAATCTGGAACAATGTAGTTCGTAAGCAAGCTACTTACCACACAGCCACTCCTGCGTGAATGGAAACTATAACTGGTATTAACTCGCCTCTACCTAACCTGTTATTTCACTAACAAATTACGCTCCAGTATATTTCTTTATTCTTGTATTGCTGAGGTTCTAATCGTTTCTATACATATGTTTATTTACATATGTTATCTGACCAACTGTACAAACATGAAACAATCGCTTTTATATGTTCTCCAATTGAACTCCCGCTGGTGTCGATAAAACAAATAAGAATAATTTGAACAACCACAAGTTACTTGATATTTCCCTTCTACATTATAAAAACACCGAATTGTAGTTAATTTTTTTTTTAAGTAGAAATAATATATGTAATATTTTATCTATATTACATCAGTGAAACTGTCGCTTTACCCAACGTGATTTATGAGATAATTACTAGATTACGCATTCGTTTTTAATGACTTACTGTTACTACTGACGTACTTGTGGAATATATAAATATATTTACTACCTCGTTTCCTTTTTCTTCTTTCTAACAAAAGATCTAATAAGCTTTCTTTTTCTTACATTGGTACAAAGCCACTGATTTGCAGAGGAAGTGACCCTTTTTATTCTTCTTTTGGACTTCCAACACCTCTACAGATCTAAACAATGTTGAAGTAGAACAAGGAGGAAGAGGATGCAGCGGCTCCAGTACCGATAGTTCATTTATCAGCCCCTTCAAAAGCGTAAGGCAAAATTGATGTAAGTGGTCATTGAGCCCAGAGCGAAGGGAACTGCAACGAACACCATGAAGCATTTTAGAAAACACTAACAATTCTTTGCCAACTCACCATCTATAGTATGAATCATCCAAATGAATTAACAATAAATTACGGCGATTTTGAGTCAATATGAGGGACTCTGGCAGTGAAATATATAATAAAACTTACCTTATTGTCTTAAGAATGTCAAAAGTTATTAGATATTTTGGTCTTAAGTATACTCTTCCTCATAATAATAATAATAATAATAATAATAATAATAACAAAAGAGGAAAAATAATCAAAATCTCATGAATTATGAAAATTCATTTAACACTGAGTTTCCTGTTGTGTTAAGGATTCGTCAGGCAATTAGTTATGAGTTTGGGAAAATCAAAAATACACAAGGTTCCAATATTTCTTTTTTTTTTTTTTGGTATGTTGAGACTGAATGTTGTTAGCGGTACAACTCGTAACAGACAAAACATGAAATGGAAATGAAAAGATAAAAAAGTAGTAAAATAAAAACAAGATTTAAAAAGAATAACATAAAAAAATAAAGAAATAAAAGGGAGATTAAGGATGATTGATGACAGAACGAAATGGGCGCAGAGAAT
>NC_068984.1:50754209-50755156 GCF_001194135.2 Octopus bimaculoides | reverse complement strand
CTATAATTTATTAACACCAGTAGCTTAAACCCTCCTATCGCTGCATGAAATGAACGGGATTTTCTTCTATCTTTATACAACTGAACTTTCAATGTGCTTAAAGTTAGTAGTTAATGTACGTATCTGTGAGTGTGTAGGACGGAGTTTAAAACCTTAAAATTTCGCCTCCAAACCTGGGGTCATCAAAAATGTCAGTTATAAAATCAAAAACTTAACATTTTGTGGTTTGGAGATTGAGAAGAAAGCATAAGTCAAAGCCATTGTATTTGATTCGGAAGTAGACCTATAAGATACTTCAAGAACTGCTAATCTCATGTAATAATGAGAAAGATGTGTTTGTCGAAGGATCTCAATATGCGATGACCAAAGTAATAACAACGATTTTATAAAATAAAAAATAATAAAATTTCAACTTTTACCGTTTGAGAAGAGAATAAAATGGAGTTAGCTGAAAAAACGCCTTAACGAATGACAGAGAGGCAAAGAAAATTGTCCAAAATTAACAGTTGAACCTAAAGATTACGTTATGAAATGTAAGTAAAAAAACAATGACGATATAACCATGACATTACGGATGGCATGCAGAAATTTGAGGACGGCCACATGCGATCCTTGTGCCACATATTGCAAATGCTTGTTCCACGGAGATATAAAACCACAAGATCTCACTTTAATCGATATCTTTTTGTATTTTTAGATATTTCTCAACAATATTCGCTCAATTTCCATTAATCTGATAAGAGACACACGTGTAAGTAAAGTGTTTTTTTTTTAACTGACGATTGATGTACTCTTGTCTCCGTCAACACTCATTTCCACAGAAACGCACACACACACACACACACACATTCAAACATACGCATATCTACATATGTACATGGTTCTATTTCTCTCTCATTCTCTCTCTCTCTCTCTCTCTCTCTCTCTCTCTCTCTCATACACACACA
>NC_068984.1:50753491-50754103 GCF_001194135.2 Octopus bimaculoides | reverse complement strand
GTGTGTGTGTGTGTGTGTGTGTGTGTGTGTGTGTGTGTGTGTGTGTGTGTGAGCATTAATATTGTTTTTATTTTTAAGAAAAGGTTTTACTTCGTTGTTCAACGGTAATAAAAAATAGAACTAAAGAGTTTTTTGTTTTGTTTTAAGAGATATGCAATCTCAAACAATTTTTTACTGCAATAAAATATTTATCTCAGATATCATATCAAAATAACCAGACCATTTTGATTTCAAGAAGAAGAACAACAACAACAATGACGAGGACAATGACGTCGAAAAAATAAATAACACCACCAATAAACATCCTTAACATAACAAAGACCAGCAAACAATTTTTCATTTTTTTATTCGGCAATAGATGTCAGCTGTGTGCTTCACTTGGTGAAGACTATGTTGTAAGTCAATGTTAACAACGTATATATTAAATTAACCGTACCGATGCTACTATAATTAGAGAAAAAAAATATAAAAGTAGAAAATGCTTCATCGTGGAACTGGCGCTGACATTTGATTGCATAGACACACACACACGTGTTCGTGTGTGTGTGTGTGTGTGTGTGTGTGTGTGTGTGTGTGTGTGTGTGTGTGTGTGTGTGTGTGTGTGTGTGTGTG
>NC_068984.1:50748620-50753318 GCF_001194135.2 Octopus bimaculoides | reverse complement strand
TATATATATATATATATATATATATATATATATATATATATATATTGAGTGTGAGAGATAAACGTTATTCCCTTGAAAAATAGTAGCCAAAAGATTGATGCTGTTTGCATTTAGGATGAATGCAGGTCAGTGTGCTGAGGAGATCTAATATACCAAAACATGTCCCCTGTTGTTTCCTTTCATCATGGAATTGGCGCTGTCATTTGATTGTATTTCCAATCCTTCAGCAAAATGCAGTAGGCATAAGTTTCGTGCAACTTACATTTAGAATGGATGCAAATCAATTCGCTAAGAGTTCAATATATTGAAATATGTGACTTGCAATAATTGAAATTAGAGATCATTCATACTCCAATCTGCATCGTTCGTATTATTTCTTCAAAATCTGCATTGCCTTTAACGCCTTGCAGCTAATACAACTTCTTTAATTTCAGGTCAATATTCATATAGCAAACCTATGATTAACGCGAATCCAGTTGTGGCCATCCTACTTTATACAGGATATATTCAATGTCCTCTTTTTTTGTGTAGGTAGGATGTGAATTGAAGGAAATTTAGTTGCTATTTCTTGCATGATAAACTTAGAGGCTCCCTCAAATCACTCGTATTAAAGTTTATTCATATATTAAGGTCATATATTAAGACTAATTTATTTGACTGTAACATTGCTCTACATAAACATTTGGCCTTCTGTCTAAGCAGGAAATCAATATAGAGAGCCAACAGAGCATGCAGTTATCATCATATACTATTACAAACCAACGATCCTGGAACATAAATATTAACTGCGTAAACACGTAACAAGATATAGTTAACATGCTCCGAGAACTAAAAGAAAGGAAACAAAACCATTTGGTTAACATCACTCAGAGATAATAAATACCATGTAGAGATAACAAATACCAAGTAACGATAACATACAACTAGAAGAGATAACACGCGTAGTGTAGAAATAACAAACACTTTGAAACTACGTCTTCCTATTGCGGCAAATACGTATATCTACACGTCACATACAAAGTAACAGGCACAAAGATGACACCGTCATTTCACACTTCGAGGTCTGTGTTTAAACGAAAACCCGTGAGAAATTCATTGATTTAATGAACATCGAGGACCGTGTCATAAATTGATTCAAAAGTATAGCCTTCAGTGATATGACAGTGCATAGATTATTAAAAAGATATTGAAATATGTGAAAATATAATACATTTATAATCTACTGGAGCATTAATAATGTTTTGTTTCAATACTGCAGAATATATCAGTAGATTTTAGTCAATGCTGTATGAAATAGACAAACTCATACTTTTTGTTCCTATATTCACCGTGTTCATTGACAGAAGAAAAAAAATGCCATCAGCTGGACTAGTTTCAGTTCTGTTTTAGGATGGATTTCATCAGTGATTGAGTACCCGTAAATATTCACGGAGAAACATTTTATAAACCTACTAAAGACTTTAAAAAATCGTGTAACCAATCATTTTAGTAAACGGAAATGCATTAGATAATGATGCGCAAAATAAAAGACGGTCAAAGCTGGAACGTTTTTTATTCAATAACCATTCTCCAGATATTTCTGGAGAATGGCATTGTATAGAATATGAGAAAATGTACTAGAAGACATATGAAACAATTAAATATATATCTGTTGTAACAAGAAAACATATGTTTAATGAATATATGAACATGTCTTTATCACCGTTCCGCACTATATGATGCACATTTCTGGACTATTCCAATAGTACATAACCCTCTTTTCCCCATATAAACAGATTATTAACCCCTCTCTCTCGCTCAACGTTCTTTTTATTTCTGGAGAAAGAGAAGAGACATAGTAAGTGCTTGTTATTCCAGGACACTTTTCCAGGTGCAACGCGAACGAGGGAAAACTTTTAAAGACTTGGCGTCAATATTTAACTCTCGAAAGATTGAAAGCAAAGTTAACCTCGGTGGGGTTTGAACTCAGAACGCAGAAATCCGGATAAAATACCACATGGTACTCTATCCAAATCTCATACGCCTATTCTAAATAGATTGAAAGGATATCCCACCGTTTAAACTCCGAAATCGAACATTTTAAGAATATATAAGTAAGTTAGTTGTTTTCTTTGCACAGGCAAAAATGTGAATTATTGGAAAAAAAAATGAAGAAATAAATTCCCGAGGTAGAGAAAGAACTATACTGTAATCATGCTATATACAGGACAGTCACAAATGGAACGCTTTCAAAACAAGACGGGCATTAAAAAAAGCAGACAGTTCAATACTTAAAACATTCATCGTTATGAAATAGCAGCTAAGCTTCTGTTTGAATCAGATTTTTTCTGAAAAAAAAAGGGCAATTTAAAAAGAAAATTAAATTTCTTCAATATAATCTTAACCCGAAAACATAACCCTGATTTTAATGTTAAATGCTCACCCTAAACCCTACCGCTAACACTAATCCCTAAACTTTAACCCAAATCCCTGGAACATTGCTTCCTTTTCTAATAATGCATTTTTTTGGCATTCACAACGGAATCAGCTGATATATTTCCTATTTCAAAAATTTTTAGTTTTTGAGCTCTGAAGCTCTGAGATATCCAAATAAAAGCAAGCAAAATGAAACAATAATAAACCAAAATCTTCACCTCTTTCTTACTCTCATCACTTCTATCTTTTCATTTCTTCTTCCTAGTGAATCAATAGTCACTGCAGTCATCGAATTCCATTTTTTTTTTAATGGTCCCAGAGTGACTCCGAAGACATGATTTTTTTTCCTTTTGAGTTTTTTAAAGACAGCTGTTTTAATCCAGCCGTGTCTCCTCTTCTCATCAAGTTTACTTTGTTTCTTCTTGCATGAAACACATGCCTAACTCCACAGAACCAGCAACATTTTCCCAGCAGGCATCAAATTATAGAAATCTAAATTGAATATTAAGCATCGACCTCAAGAACATTACACAAAACATTTCCTTGTCCTGTATTGTTGCTTTAGTTATTGTTCTTGATGATAATGATGATGATGATGATGATGATGATATTCTTATTAAGTCCAGGTCAATATTCATCGGACTAGCTTATTATCAAAAGTATCCCACCTGTCACTATACAATCTGGCAGGAATCTAAGTCAATATTAATTAATGTGCCCCTCCATTTTTTTAAGATACTAGGTGTGATTTGAGTAATGTTTGGTCGCTGTTTCAAGTCGCTCAGTCATTTAGAAACTCCGTTGCTGATTAGTTTTGTAGGGGTATAAATTTGTGAGAATGATGTTGCTGCGATGGTATCATAGAGTGTTGTTGATGTGTGGCGTCGTAGTGTGTGATATTGCAATGTGCTATTATAGGTGTTATATCATATCGTATTGCTAGCTTGATATTGGAATGTAGTGTAGTATCTAGCCTAAAAAAAAACAAAAACACTTTAAAACCTAAAAGGAAAACAATCAGAACTTAGTCGACGAGGCACTTCTCAAAGGATGGCACGCGTCTTCATTCCCAGTTGAAGTCTGCTGCCGCGGCTTTCCAGCTAGTTCGGTGCTCTATTTTCTGTGGAAAATTGGTCTGGACCCCAGACAGCTTAAGAAAGACACCAAGGAGATAGGCATGGCAACTGAAACCAGATCAAGGTCAGTCGGTCAGTCGCTGTGGTTGACAAGAGACAGTAGGTGGAACCCTTCAGCAGACGAAGACTAATTCAATCCTCGCTGCCTCACTCAGGTGATGCCTACAGCCTAAAAGACGAAACGCTTATCGCTCTGAGATATCTACTGATGATATGGAAGTGTTTCCAGCATTGTGATGGATTCATCAGATAAGCTTCCAATACCTCTGAGTAACTCATGTTTCTATTTGGGGTACAGCATCTTCGATGTTTATTTCACTAATTTGTAGCGTGATGTTGTAGTAATGTTAGCTTAGATGAAGATAGTTTTTTCAAGTGTGGTGATATGGTATGACTATATTGTTTGTTGATGCTACGTTCTGTCTCTCCAACTATATCAATTATCGTCATCAAAGTACTTTGCAAATGACCATAGATATAAACGGACAGAAAAAAAACTGTTCCCTTGACGCGAGAAGAACAAATTGACGTTTCAGGTGACAGTTTTCATGGAAGAATTATATATAATAATAATAATAATAATAATAATAATAATAATAATAATAATAGATTGAAATAAAATTAAAAAAAGGAACTCAAACAGAACCTCTACAAACTTAACATTTAATAAACAGGACCAGAACGAGGAGGAGCACCCGAAGGCTTAAAAGTCAGGCACCGTCCAGTCTATCTAAGCAACATTTTCTCGCCGCAATCCAATCTCCATTTAATTACTGCTACTTGTCATGGGTGATAAATCTGAATGGTTATCACAAGAGCTGTCAAGAACAACTGCTGGCGCTGTTGCTGGTGCTGGTGCGGTTGCTGGTGCTGCTGCTATTATCGGTGTTTTTTTCTTAAACCAAGTCTTACTAATGGAAGCAGTAATGGCTTAGTATTGTCGTCCCTCAGTTTAAGAACAGGAGGTGGGATTGTAAGAGGAGGAGGAGGAGGAGCAACTTAAGATCAGCTGTAATTGCTAATTAAGATCTGACTTGTTTGTCTAGAAGGATACCGCGCGATATAAATACCAACTGCGATCGCGCGCCTGTGTGTGTGTGTGTGTGTGTGTGTGTGTGTGTGTGTGTGTGTGTGTGTGTGTGTGTGT
>NC_068984.1:50745793-50748610 GCF_001194135.2 Octopus bimaculoides | reverse complement strand
GAATGTAAGATTACAGATGGAGTTTATCATAGAATACCACACACAACCATATACACTCACCTAAAAACACATTCCGTGTGTGTGTGTGTGTGTGTGTGTATGTGTGTATGTATGTAGAGAGAGAGGGGAGGGAGGGAGAGGGGGAACGAGAATAATCATTTTGTCGTTAGAACTGTCACAAAGTTGGAGGCGTGGCAGAATTTGTGAAGTGTCGGACAAAATGCTTTACAGTATTTAGCTACGGCTCATTACGTTCTGAGTTCAAATCATGCCGAGGTCGTTAAATATAGCACAAGTCAAGTGTGACTTGTGTCTATGTTAAAAATATCATTATTATCATTAGGCTGGTAAAAGTAGTAGAAGCAATGGAATGTCGGAAGAGGCCTGGCGGTATTTAGGTACGTTCTGAGTTCACATTATACAAGACATGGTCCTTGCTTTTCATCCTTCTAGGGCTAATAAAATAAATACCAGTGAAATACTGAATCGGTTTAATCGACCATATCTTCCAACAAAATTCGTGGCTTTGTGCCCAAGTAAAGGGCGATGTATTGGCATAATCGGTAGTATAGATGTTTAATTTTAAATCGGCAATAAGTTACAACAGTAACTCAAGCACAGAGAGCTTCTGTTTGTTCCGCCAATCTTATTCTGTGCTTCTTAAATGATGAGCTCTGTCTACATATTTGAACATGTGAAACAGAATGCAACAATATCCCGTTCTCTCTCTGTCATGTGTATGTATGTATGCATATATATTATCAGGCACGTGCTGTCAGTAATTACTCAGGGTAGGCAGTTGGTGACCTTTATGTAGTAAAACACACAAAAAATAAGCGAAAAACAGACGCGCGACTGAGTAGAAGGCAGATTTAGGATCTTTTCAATCTGTCACAGATTTTTAAAATTAATCTTTTTAACTAAACTTCGGATACCGGCTGAATGTGTCACGTAGAACACGGTTTACTCTTAACATTTTTGAAAAAAATTTGTATTTTATAAGTTATTTCGTGTTGAAGTTGTCGTATTTGGGTAATTTTAATCAATCATTAAACGTGTATTCAGCTGAAGAAAGTTACTGCTGTTTGCGAAAGTAATGGAAGAGCAACAACATCCGGGTCATCGAGTCATCTGTTTTGGACGCTGCATACATATATGTACGTAAATACACACACACACCAATACATAAAGAGGGAGGGGGATTATGAAGTTGACAACAGTTGTTCATGCAGCGTTTCTGCTGTCCATCACACACACACACACACACACACACACACACACACACACACACACACACACACACACACACACACACACACACACACACATGTAAAGCTGATAAAACCCCGAATGGAAGTAAGGAAAACGAGAGGGTTTAATTAATTAATATGCAGAGGTAGGGGGTTGGTAATTTTATATAAGCTGTCGTTCAGATCGTCCACACACCACTACTATTCTCTCTCTCTCTCTCTCTCAACGATTTGCTGAAAATAACAGCCACATCTCTCTCAATGTCACACGCAAAGATTATATAAACGAGAGGACACATTGGATAAAATGGAAAAAAATACACACGTATGTATTCCCTATAAAAGAACTTGCTGTTTTTCTCACCCAACTTTCTTATCTTTTATACTTTTCTCCCACCTTTCTCTCTCTCTCTCTCTCTCTCTCTCTCTCTCTCTCTCTCTCTCTCTCTCTCTCTCTCTTTCATGACCCGATGACTCGGCTGTTGTTGCTATTCCATTACTTTCGCAAACAACAATAACTTTCTTCAGCTGAATACGCGTTATTGGTTGGTTAAAATTACCCAAATATGACAACTTTAACACCAAATAACTTCTAAAGAACACAAAATTTTGTCAAAAACGTTAAGAGTAAACCGTGTTCTACGTGACACATTCAACCAGTATCCGAAGTTTCAAACTGTTTAGTTAAAAAATTAATTTCAAAAATCTGTGACTCAGATTGAAAAGATCCTAGATTTACTTCCGCCTTTATAGCACGAAAGAAAATGATGTTGTAGGAGTGTACACAGCACGTGTACTGCAGCAGTACTTTGCGTAGCTTAAATATTGAGATTGAAAAGCAGGGGCGAATTATGCCTACCTAATCTACCGAAAAATCAAATATTTTGCATTTTATGCATAGTAATCAGAGAAACCTTCATAATTTTATTGAATTAGGTGCATATTTTGCCATAAAAGGAAAATGTTGGTATCGATCTATTTTATTCAAAGTAAGCACTGCCTACATTGCCTACCTAGGCGCCACATCCCTCACACACACACACACACTCACACACATATATATATCATTGTATTGACCAGACTGTCGAATGTTATTGTATCCCGATGTGCACAATGCACCTCCTGTCAATGTTGTCGCTTTCGAATGATGCCAAACCGCTGGCTAGGTGGGCAGGCCAACATTATCCTTAAACAGAACATCTGCCTGTTGCAGTGTTATCCATTTATGGCTGAGGGAACCGGGGCAACGTGAGTTGAAGTGTTCAGCTCAAGAACACGACGCTCCACCGGTCTGGAAATCGAAACAACGATCTCCTGATCCTAACCTCTACGCAACGCACCTTCACACACGCACAAAAACGTGCGCACACTGAAGCACGCACACACACAAACACCTATCATAGACTTTTCCCATCGAGAATGACATATGAGCAGTTGTTTGTTTGATCAACTAAATGAGCATATGATAACGATGATGATAATGATATTACAGAGAGAGAGAGAGAGAGAGGGAGAGGGAGAGAGAGAGAGAGAGAGAGAGAGAGAGAGAGAGAGAGAGAGAGAGAGA
>NC_068984.1:50742917-50745401 GCF_001194135.2 Octopus bimaculoides | reverse complement strand
GGAATTTCAACAACTGGACATTTTTGTATGCATATATGTATGTATGTATGTATGTATGTATGTATGTATGCATGCATGCATGTAGAGACCGGAAGGAATTAGTTGCTCTCTGCAATCTGAAAGATATTTCCTCATCCAGGGAGCAAGAACAGCTGAGTGTGCTGCCCAGATAGACAAACTTGACTACTACCTTCAGAATTGTTCCTTCAACCAAGATAGTTGGTTTCACATATGGATTTCCTGGTGCAGGCTGGAACATTACAACAGTCTTGTCCAGGCTAATGCTGAGCTCAAATGCCTTGCAAGAAGCAGAAATGCAATTCATGAGTATTTGCATGTCATCCACTGTATGAGTGACTAAGTCACAGTCATCTGCATAAATATAAATATAAAGACCTGTGATATGCAAGACACTGACTGGGAGAACAATGCCTGTCATCGCCACAGATGAAGAGAGCAGGTTAAGGAGGGGATCGACACTTTTGAGAGAGCACGTATCCAGCATGAAGAACTTAAGCGAGCTGCGCGAAAGCGCACGGCTCGTATGGTGAATTGGGAAAGCTTGGTCTGCAATGTTTGCAGTCGTGTATGCTTCTCAAGAGCAGGACTCATTAGCCACCAACGCAGCCGAAAATTCAAAATATAAGTTAGTCCTAGAGCGCACAATGTTCCTGAAGGTCAGCAATGGTCTTCCTCGGTCACGAGTGGATGGCCATCATGTATGTATGTATGTATGTATGTATGTATGTATGTATGTGTGCAGATTTATATGTTTTGTTTTATGTATGTATTCTCATGCATATAGTCGCATGTCTAGACATGCTCATATATATTTAAATGATAAACTTGTTGAAAGTTTTACAGTTCCAGTGATGGCTTGGATCTGTAGTCTTCGAATTAGCTTTCTCCTTTCTGGTTTTGAGAGGCCTAATTTCTCTGATGATGCGTTGCAATAAAATCTTGCGACTTCTTTGGGCATGTATTCTAGGTTATCAGACAAGGAATGTTCCTCAAAGAGCAGCCTTCCAAGTCTTACGATGTTATCATCCTCATGTGTGCAAACTTGGTCAAGGGATGCACTTCGACATTTGGTGGTTAAAAGATGTTGCCAAAGGGATATGATACGACATTCAAAGGCATGTATGTATGCATGTATGTATGTATGCATGTATGTATGTACGCATGTATGTATGTATGCATGTATGTATGTAAAGTGTGCATATCAATAATAATCTTACTAAACCTACTTATATTTGGTTTGAAAGGCCATATTAGTCTAACAGTTGGATCACTATCAAAATTAATCTTGTGTTCTTTAAGGGTAATTCTAGAATTAGGATGCACGCTTTGGAACTAGCTTCTAACCATTGTTTCGTCACTATTTCAAGACAATTCCTATTTATGTTAATGAATGTTGTGCTAGCTGTATCCTCAAATTTGCAACATAATTCCTTCATGGTCAGTTTCTTATAGTGTAGTATTAACATTATACACGCACGCGCACACGCACACACACACACACACACACGTGCACATACATATATCTATATGTGTTTATACATACACATATAGATATTTATATATACACACACACACACACACACACACACACACATATACATATTTATATATGCATACATGCACACATGCATACACGCAACACACACACACACACACATATATATATATATACATATATATATATATATATATATATATACACACATATATTTATATATACAGATATGCATATGTACATATATCTATGTATATGTTTATACACATTCTATGTTTGCGTGTGTATATGAAAGTGAATACGGGTGTAATGTGTGTGTGAAAGAGACAGAGAGAGAGAGAAAGAGAGAGAGGAAGAAAAAGAGAGAGAGAGAGTGTGTTTGTGTGTGTGTGTGACAAAAATACATATAATTTTCAGGTTAACAGGTTTATGATATCAGTTCACTGGCAAAGATATCTGTAATGCAGAGATGTAATTGATAATACTCTTCCATGTTATATTCCATTAGCGCATAACAAGAACATATCAACTGTGATATACGAATGACGATTCAGAAACAAAACACATGGCCACACGGTAATAAACATATGCATGTATACGCACATAAACACAAACAGGCGCACGCACGCTTAAACACGCACCAACTTATTAGGAAGTATAAACATAACAGTTTTATACTCGTTACACATATATATTTATGTCTTTATGTGTAAAAGCGGTATGTATGTAAGTGCGTTGTGAGTGGCGGAGGTATGAGAAAGCGTGCTTAAAAGAGAAAGAAATGAGATGTATGTATGTATGTATGTATGTATGTATGTGTGTGTGTATGCACATGTATTTGTATATACGTATGTGTTTTAAGGTATATGTGTATCTGTGTTAGAGAGAAAGGTATTTGAGATTAAGCGAGAGAGAGAGAGAAAGGGAGAGAGAGAGAGAGAGAGAGAGAGAGAGAGAGAGAGAGAGAG
>NC_068984.1:50741100-50742277 GCF_001194135.2 Octopus bimaculoides | reverse complement strand
GTGTGTGTGTGTGTGTGTGTGTGTGTGTGTGTGTGTGTGTGCGTGCGTGTGTGTGTGTGTGCGTGCGCGTGTGTGTATTTTAAATGAATAATTAAAATTTCCTGTAAGAACAGGAGACAACTCCGGCCGTATATTGCCCTTGTTCTGAGTCATCAGTGGTGTCCAGGGTATGACTTTAAACTCCATCCGGGAGTGAGGCCCTGTTTCGAAAGTTCCAGAGTTTTGAGGAGAGTAGAACCACTTCTTAGTCCCTATTTTTCCCAACCATACTCTGACCCGGAGTAGTAGCACCTGTAAGGGTTCCAGTTACAGGTTAATTAGCAAATCAGTCGGGTAGATGAAGTTTGTTAGCCGAGTGGGAGACGAGTCTACCCATCTAAGGGAAGGAAAACCCTGATTCCAAATCGTCGCTGCCTTAAAAACAAACCAAGCCATGACTATGCTTTCGGAAGTAAACCCTGATAAAAAAAAACATTAAAAATCGGGAGTCGGTGCCCGCCAAATAGTTTGACGTTGTCTACAACCTCGTTTTGGGAACCCCTATGTCGATGTTGGTGCCAAATTGTAATGGCTGTGCTGCTCCTTTGGATCCATCAATGATGTAGAGAGTGGAGAGACGTTGCATAGTCAACAACCTGTCCTTCATTCCATACTGTTCAGGTATGAGTCCTATTAAAAATCCTATATTAGAGAGGTAGAGCCGGTCATGAATCCGCAGAAAAGAATACTGCTATTCAAACGGCACTGAAACAGCCAAGTGAAGCTTGCATGACAGAGACTGTCATCTGCGTATCGGACTTTTCAACCATAGACAACGTTGTTCTAGTAGGGCGAACACTTAGGACCATTTAATGATAGACGAACGCCTCAACTTAGTGGTTCATAGTCATAATACGTGATTTGCTTACACATACTTGTTGTATTGTGGAGGCGCAATGGCCCAGTGGTTAGGGCAGCGGACTCGCGGTTATAGGATTGCGGTTTCGATTCCCAGACCAGGCGTTGTGAGTGTTTATTGAGCGAAAACACCTAAAGCTCCACGAGGCTCCGGCAGGGGATGGTGGCGAACCCTGCTTTACTCTTTCACCACAACTTTCTCTCACTCTTACTTCCTGTTTTCTGTTGTGCCTGTAATTCAAAGGGTCAGCCTTATCACACTGTGTCACGCTGAATATCC
>NC_068984.1:50739542-50741090 GCF_001194135.2 Octopus bimaculoides | reverse complement strand
GGGATGGTGGCGAACCCTGCTTTACTCTTTCACCACAACTTTCTCTCACTCTTACTTCCTGTTTTCTGTTGTGCCTGTAATTCAAAGGGTCAGCCTTATCACACTGTGTCACGCTGAATATCCCCGAGAACTATGTTAAGGGTACACGTGTCTGTGGAGTTCTCAGCCACTTGCACGTTAATTTCACGAGCATGCTGTTCCGTTGATCGGATCAACTGGAACCCTCGACGTCGTAAGCGACGGAGTGCCAAAAACAACTTGTATTATATATAATGGATGTCATACAAATGGCCGAAAACTGCAGAGAAAATTAATAGAATCATGAATATTGGGAAATATGTATTTAGGTGATTATATCGCTGCCAGAACTGGTCGTCCTTTTATTGACACTCGAAAGAATGAAACTCGAAATTGCTCTTGTCAAGATTTGAACTCAAAATGTAAAGCTACATATAAGAAAATACTGGCCGAGTGTTTCACCTATTTTGCCACCCTATCGAAAATGCAACACATACATACTACACATACGCGTGTTTATTATATAAATCTATATAGATGAAAAGAAACACACGCATGCATCATGTATGTGTATGTGTGTATGTGAATATGTATGCCCACACGTAGACACATATCTACGTTACACACACGTAATATATTGGTATATGTTGACATGTACCTGATGGCTTTCAATACAAAATGGAGTTGTGCCTGCTTAGAGCTGTGTGTCTATAATATGATATGCATATGTTTATGTCTAAAATGTATGTGTATACGTATGGGTGGGTGTATTTACATGTACTACAATTTGCATTGTTTTCATGTATATAACGGGACCATATGTTTACATAGACTTGTTTCAGCAATTTCGGTATCTTGTGTACGTCTCTGTGTGTGTGTGTGTGTGTGTGTGTGTGTGTGTGTGTGTGTGTGTGTGTGTGTGTGTGTGTGTGTGTGTGTGTGTGTCTGTCTGTCTCAGATGCAGAGCACGCTTACTTCTTAAAGTATTGAGGTCATTGTTGTAGGTTTTTTGCTTAGTCCCAGGTCAGCGTTCCAGCCTTGACTAACTCGTCTGTTTTCCTAGGCACAGTTAACCAACGGCGTGTGAGTTTTCTTATTAGTGTTATAACTAAGACGATAGTGAGTGATTTAAGGCACGGCAGCTCTTTCCAGTGGGTGAAGAGCTTTCTCGATATTTTGTGTTATTTTTCTCATAGGCGAACCACACAGATCTCCAGAAAAATCTTTATGCATCCGTATTGTGGGATGCTAACTAAATTAATTAGTTCAGAAGTAAATCAACAACAGTTGTTAATTTCTGAATTTCTGGTAAATGAAAAAAAAAATTCATCCGTACTAATTAGGTAACCTCGTTAGTTTTTCTCAGTATCTTTGCTCTATCATACATTTCGTTTGCTTCACTTTCTGACCTATCTTTGGAGATCCTGTTCCTACTTTAATCAGTAACACCCACACATATATTTATACATATATATGTGTGTGTGTGTGTGTGTGTGTGTGTGTGTGTGTGTGTGTGTGTGTGTGTGTGTG
>NC_068984.1:50734825-50739024 GCF_001194135.2 Octopus bimaculoides | reverse complement strand
GGCTTTAAGTAATTTATTTGTATTAGTAATCACAATTAAATTACATGTCGGAGAACTCTCTTTCAAAGTTGAATTTTCTGTGTCTATATATCTTTATTTTCCTTTATTCTCCTGGCCTTATGTTACGCAAAATCTCTTGGCTAATATTTCCTGGCCTTATGCTACAGTGACGCATTTCATTTCTCTAATGGAACAAGGTGGAAACTTCTGATCACTCGTTCGATTTGCTAAAAAACAGTAACAAATTTTTTCACATCCGATCTGGCGTCTTTATAAAAGGAAAGGAGCGTTAAAAATGTACTCCTTGATACACTATGATGAAAGGCAAGAAAGCCTTTGACCATAGGCCTTCTTGATCAGGGCTAACCTAGGAATAGACACAAACAAATCCGTTTATTTTATGTTTTTTATTAATTCATTTTATATTTAATACTTTGCATTTTAGTGTTGTACGTATATACATACGTACAAACTGATCTACCAAATACCTGGGTCGAGAAGCATTCGTCGATAAAACACGTTCATTGAAAGCATATTGATCGAAAAATAAATTGGCCGAAAGAAGGACTGATCGACTGCATATTATTCGGGAAAAGAGTGAAATAAAAGTTGAAATTTTAGCATTTTTCAAAGAAATAGTTTAAATGATATAATAAAAAAGTATAATGCAATGATTTATTGATATCAGAATCAACTATGGTGTTCTTGAAGTCCTACACTTTCGAAATTATTAATATATAAATCAGAATTAACGGATTATATATAATCTACTTGATTTAACGTCGGGTTAAGGAAGTTATTTATGATACCGACAAAATATGAATATTCACATCACATAATCGTTAGTGTCCTTCAGAAAGATATGCAGGATAAACAATAATTCAACAAGTCAACGCTTAAGCCGTCGGTGAAGTACTAGTAACCATTAAATTGCTCAAAGACGATGGAAGTGGGGAGGCGAATTTGAACTTGTAGAGCATGAAACAAAGATTGTAGCACTAACTTGCATTCCTTTAGCTTCTGGGATCAAATCACGACCAAGTTAACTTTGCTTGTCATCCTTCATGAACTAATAAAATAAGTACCAGTCAAATTATAGGGTACTTCTAATCCGCAATTTTCCGCCCATAAATGTTGTGATTTCGTACTTCACATTGGTTTTACCATTAAAGAAGTTAGAGTACTTAATGCCTATATTTCTAAATTTTGTCTTAATTCCTGACACAAAGAATTGTCATTATTATGCGCTGACACGAAGGCGGCGAGCTGGCAGAATCGTTAGCATGCTGGACGGGATGCTTAGCGGTATTTCGTCAGTCGCTACGTTCTGAGTTCAAATTCCGCCGAGGTTGACTTTGCTTTTCATCCTTTTGAGGTCGATAAAATAAGTGTCAGTTGAACACTGTGTGTGGGTCGATGTAATCGATTTAATCCCTTTTCCCAAGCTACCCTTGTGGCGAAAATTTGAAATCGTTATTATGCACGGACATATTCTGACTAATGTCTTCATCTTCGTTATTATAATCACAACACTTCGGCTGTTGTATTGCCTGCCATCTTCAAATGCCTCTCGTAGAACAATGACTAATAGGAGAATATCACTTATTTGGACAACACATTGCGAGATATCTATTCTATTGATTTAATAAAGGCTTCAGTATTTGAAATTCAAATTTCCGCTTTGTGTCCAGGAAAGAAAGATCAACGAGTTCAAATTTCATTAAAAGCTTTGTTATTCCTTTCTGGCCACGAAAACAACAATAACTTATAATTCTTTATACTATGTGCATACTTGCACAGAACAAAATTAATTTACATAACTGAACAAGCTTTGGAAACGTGAATTAATAAAAATTATTACAGGGCGTTCAAAATAGGTGGAAATGTGAGTCAGGAACTCGAAATTGGCTATTTCGGTTTCATTTTATCTCGCCGTAGAGAGAAAACATAAATATTAGTTTAACTCCGGTGTCTATCTTTTCACCCAAAACTCTAAATGCTTGCTTACTAATATATGCATGTTAGTTAGCCGTACATTTTCTCTACTTATCTCAATTTACTTGTAGTACTTCGATTAATTCATTCACGTTGCCAGCACATGCACTGTTATGCATATTGGAAAACTAATTTATTTCCTCCTCCTCCTCCTCCTCCTCCTCCTCCTCCTCCAGTAACGACGATGAGCGTGTGCATGCATTTATGTTTGCACGTGTTTATATATATCTGTGTGTGTGTGCGTATGTGTGTGTATAAATGTGCTACGTAAATTTGCATATATGTGTGTACAAACTCGCACATCATACATAGATAGGACACATGCATTCTCTACAGTTTCATTGTAGCCTCACAAACTTGTATATGACGTTATTTTACTTATTCAACTACATTCCTCTGAGTGGATTACACACGTGTGTACGTATATAGGTGTATATATGCGCCTGTATAAACGTACAATTTTTAGGTGTGTTTCATGAGGGCTTTAGTAGTTTTGTGCAGGCAGTTTGTTTATAAGTATGTGTACACATACATAGGACTGTTTATTAGTGAAATCGTGTTTGTTATTCTCTTTTGTGTATATGGGTGCATTTGCGAGCGCTTGTGTGTGTGTGTGTGTGTGTGTGTGTGTGTGTGTGTGTGTGTGAGTGAGTGAGTGTGTGAGTTTATATAATATTATGTCAGTGTTTATACGTACTTTGTGAGTGTTTACATTAACCTGTCTTTGTATGTACCTTCTTGGTTTTACATGCTGTGACGATTCACACACAAAGTACAAATACACACATACGCACGCATGGATTTGCATACACACACACGCATATACATACATACACACATATATTCTCACGTACATAAGTTCACGCATACACATCCATACCGATACACACACACATACACACACACACACACACACACACACGAGCGTTCACATATACATACACGTGTGTGTTGGGGGTGGGGGTGTGGATGCGCACGCGCGATGTATTTGTGTGTGGGCGTTTGAGTGTTCATAAGAATCAAATATTTTAAAGTTTGTTTGCGATTGTTGTCGTTCGTTTTGTGTTTATGCGCGTTTATCTGTGTGTGTGTGTGTGTGTGTGTGTGTGTGCTTGCGTATGAGAGTTAATGCGATGTATATATTGATATGTGAGTGTGTGGTTTATATATCTTTGTGTGTGTATGTATATGTGAACGCTCGTGTGTGTGTGTGTGTGTGTGTGTGTGTGTGTATCGGTATGGATGTGTATGCGTGAACTTATGTACGTGAGAATATATGTGTGTATGTGTGTATATGCGTGTGTGTGTATGCAAATCCATGCGTGCGTATGTGTGTATTTGTACTTTGTGTGTGAATCGTCACCCTAACTGCTATAGTAAAACAAAACAATCTGTATCCTTAACAAAGAATACACAACCATACTGCAAGACCATGCTACAGCAACATTTCGTAACATCACACCGGAGCAACGTATTACATCACCAATGTACACTCCCACAATGTTATAATACCACTTTTACCGCATTACTCAACTATGGTTGATTCCACTATGTGACACCAATACCACAACGTTTCCATCATACAACGCCACTCTTACAATACCACGTACAGCAACCAAATTTCTTCCAAATCAAATGCAATGTTCGGTGTGATTCTATGAAAGTTATGTAGCCGTTAATTGGCCCCTAGGTTCAGGAGCATAGCTGGCGGTGGGAAGTCGGTCTACCAGCAGTCGACGCTCTTTTGATGGCGGCGCTTTTGGGTCTGCTGCATAAACCTGTTTAGAGGGCTGAGGGGTGGAAAACTCAAGGGCTGCCCCAGGCGGCACTCACATTGTAGCTACGCCATTGACAAGGTTTAATTTAAACTCTGATCGATTTAGTAGCGTTATACTGATTATTGAGTGGAGGCGCAATGGCCCAGTGGTTAGGGCAGCGGACTCGCGGTCATAGGATCGCGGTTTCGATTTCCAGACCAGGCGTTGTGAGTGTTTATTGAGCAAAAACACCTAAAACTCCGCGAGGCTCCAGCAGGGGATGGTGGCGAACCCTGCTGTACTCTTTCACCACAACTTTCTCTCACTCTTACTTCCTGTTTCTGTTATGCCTGTAATTCAAAGGGTCAGCCTTGTCACACTGTGTCACGCTGAATATCCCCGAGAACTACGTTAAGGGTACACGTGTCTGTGGAGTGCTCAGCCACT
>NC_068984.1:50730257-50734241 GCF_001194135.2 Octopus bimaculoides | reverse complement strand
ATATCTTTAACTTAATTCAGTCATTGGACAGTGGTTAAGCTTAAATATCACTTGAAGGGATTTAATCGAACGAAGCAATTCTGATACTTTTTTAAAGTCTGGTATTTATCCTATCGTTCTCTTTTTGCCAAATCCTTAAGTTGCGGGGATATAAACAAAGCGACTCCGGTTGCCAGGCGGGGATATAAACAGAGCAACCCCGGTTGCCAGGTGGGGGGTGACAAACACACACAAATACGTCGACTTGAAGCGTCGGGGAAAAAAAAAAAACATGTTTTACAGTAGTTATATCAACTCTAAGTTCAAATCTTGCAAAGTAGCAACTAGGCCTTTCCCACTCCCAGGGTCGACAAATAATTTAGCAGTCAAGTATTGATCCAACTCTGCCTTTCTCATTGGTGACTGCTACTTTTGAGTTTTGAGCTCCATGCAGATACAAAGTTGTGTTTATCGTAATATAAACGCTTGGATATATTCTTTTACTAGCTTTGGTCATTGGACTTCTGTTTAGAACTACCAAATTCCATCCACGAAACTATAAGTGCCCTGAAGATATAAAGTGGAAGACACGAGCCTTAGTCACCGCATTGTAGGAACGAACTCGGGACCACATGGTCATAAAAAGAATTTTGCATGCAGCTATGCCTACAATCATCTCATAATTTTGGGGACGGGGGGCTAGTCGATTACATCGAACCCAGTGCTTAACTGGTAGTTATTTCATCGACCCCGAAAGGATGAAAGGCAAAGTCGACCTCGGCAGGATTTGAACTCAGAACGTAAAGCGGGCGAAATGCCACTATGCATTTTCTCCGGCGTGCTAACGATTCTGCCAGCTTACCGCCTTATAAGTCAGTTTCAATAATGGATGATTGCAAAACGGCATATCATTTATATATAAAAAAAAAGCTAGGCGGGTGAGGTCGTGAACATGTAAGCAATGGAAATATTTTTCTTGAGAAATGCCAAGAGGCAGCGCATTTTCGCTTTCTGATTGGAATTTTTTCGAAATTTCATTTTAAATCTGTGCTAAGGCACAAGGATGTTGTTCTATTGACCTTCGTGATATTCTAAGCATAATTAGAGACCAAAAGGAAAGATAATATCACCGATCAAAAAACAAAACCGATTTTTAAATTCCAGACGCTCGACATACTGGAAAGAACATTTTAATGTTTGAGCTATGGAATCAAATTATTGAATGAATAAAGTTAGATCGAGAATGGAAGGGAAATGGTGATGGTTACAAAAATAATTGGTTTCTTCGGTGTTGGGGAAGTTGGAAGTAAGGTTAGAGATATTTGAGTTGAAACTGGCTAAGAGATTACTTTGGCTGTTTTATATAAGGTCGATAAAATAACTATTTCTAATTTTGATGCAAAACCAGCAATTTAAGAAAGGAGTTAGTTGATACTATTAATCCCAGAACTTAACTGGCACTTTATTTTTTATCAACTTCAGGGGGAGAAAAGGAAAAGTTGATCTCGGTGGGGTTTGAACTTAGGACAAAAAAATCGAAACAAATACTAGAAAACATTTTATCTAACGCGCTGAATATTCTGAGAATTCACCGCCTTTTAATAATTTTAACTTTCGAACAAGACCAGTAATTTTGAGAGAAGGGGCAAGTTGAGAAGGGACAAGAGAAGGGACATCGACCTCAATATTCGAATGACGCTTTATTTTATTGACCCTGAAAGGATAAAAGGCCAAGTTGTCCCTGTGGAAATGTTAATTCCGAATGAAAAGAGCTTTAACTAAGCTTTATTTTTCCCGGCGTGTGGCCTGGTGGTTAGGGTGTTAGATTCATGATTGTAAGATTGTGGTTTCAATTACTGGACCGGGCCACGGTCCTTTCCTAAATTGCTGGTTTTGCATCAAAATTAGAAATAGTTATTTTATCGACTTTATTATAAAACAGCCAAAGTAATCTCTTGAGCAAAACACTTCATTTCACGTCGCTTCAGTCCATTCAGCTGGCAAAAATGAGTAATCCTGTGACGGTCTGGCGTTCCGTCCAGGAGGTAAGAATTTATATAAGCCACGGAAACCTGTAAATTGGCCCTTATGCGTCCATAAGCCTCAAGAAAGATGCTTTGTCCTTTATCCTTATTTTCCCCCGACATTTTACCTATTCTGCCAGTCTACCGCCCTTAAGTCAATTTATAGGTATAATTATAATTGAGATTATCAATATAATCTATATAATTTAGTCACCGCCCCACCATTGGGGAGGTGACCAAGTTAAATTATTATTCACACTAACTAGCAACAAATGTAATATTTGTTATTAGAGATGTTAAAGAAACGGCAAGTTGTGAAGTTCAAGCTTTGCTCTGAAATATTTATTTAACGGTGAAAATGAAGCGAAAGCACTTCAGCCAGGAATTGAAATGGTATTCGTTAGCTGCAAGAGGCCCGAGTAGAATCATGGTCCTCTGGTTCATTAGACATTGTTAGACGCTGCTTTTCCTTGCTACCGTACAAGGCTCCCTACAACATCAACAACGTGGGCCAACGAAGGAGATTCTAGATGGTTGTACACTCTGCAAGAAATAGCAGTTAGACCTTCCCTAAAAAGGTACATTGGATACTGTGATGATGGAATGGTCACGGTTGGAATTCTTTTGACCCCAAGTCTAATGACGAATGAGTTTGAGCTAAATACTAACAACACCACTGACATTTATTCCAAATACTCTTTTGTCAAATTCTCGACGTTTCTAGTTCAGGCATATCTCTGAATGAGCGTTCATTTGACCTCCTGTCGATCTCTTCTCGGAGGATCTACGGCCTGGACTGGACAGGCCAGGTGGACAAAAGCAGAATGAAAAACAAAAGAAGACACAACACCTGTGGTGAAATTGAATTTACGAGCCATGCACAGGTAGTTTAATATATCTTAAATACTCAGCTATTTTGCTATCACATCAGCATCAGATAGCTGACAGGTTTAGGTGAGTAGGTAGGGAGGTACATGAGCAGTAACGTAAGTAGGCAGGTAGTTAGTTAACAAAGCATAGCTAGGTAAGTACGTAGGTAGCTGATACTTTAAATAACCGCAAGGACTAAGGCTTAGCGGTTTCTGTTACGTTAAGCTGAAGAGAGATAAATCTTTCCTAGGACAAGAGCATGGTCTGACGCAAGTAGCTTCTCCCCACTTCAGCGCTACAAACAAACGAGAATATTTAAGTCTGTTCATTCAGAACTGTCTTTGGGTTATACAACAACGGTTTTGCAGCTTTTTACAGCAATTCACAGATAGTTTAATTACGTTGTCTCTCGCACTGATACTAATAGCAACTGTATCTTCCTTATTCAATAGTTTTATAGCGTATCAGATAATCTAGTCTTACGTTCACTGCACCTGGAGATATGGAATTCTTTTGTCCATAGGTTTGCTCCTTATTAACCAAATGTTAAACAATCACGACCCCAACAATTACGTTATGATAACAAGCTAAAACTAGATGCATTCGTCCGTTGAGGGATAAGCGTTAAAAAATAAGCGTTATATGATACAACGACGGTGAGAGAACGAACTACTGACTCTTCCCACTGGTTGTCTTAAACGAAATAAAAAGGGAAGATGAGCATGCGGCTGCATCATGTATGAATGGAAGTAAGGTAGAGACTGAAGGCTTAGGCAGGTCGAAATTCTTAGAAAATGTTGAAGTTAAGTAACAGACATCCTGATTTCTTCGATTGCCTGCCCTCTCCAACAACGAATATCATGAATCAAAACATACACGAAAAATATCTTACACACAAGCAGCAGTATCATGTCTGGCTCAAGTTTATAGTAAGTATCGGGTAAGCAGATATAAAGGTAATGACTTTCTCTTTCTATGCAAAAATTTCAGCTACCAAAGTATGAAGACCGTGGCTTCCAACATCAGACATGCATACACGTATGTTATATATATTATTAGCAATATGTGCGTAGGGGTAAGCGTGCATATATATATATATATATATATATAT
>NC_068984.1:50724014-50729860 GCF_001194135.2 Octopus bimaculoides | reverse complement strand
CATATGTCCAAAAACAGAAAAAAAAAATTACGACTTTTAGCATACTACATAATTTTCGCCTCTATTCTATAGGAATGCCTAATATATTTATATATAAGCGTGCGTGTGTGTCTATCTATCTATCTATATGCGTGTGCATGTGTATATATATGCGTGTGCGTATATATATATATATATATATATATATGTGGCGGAGGTAACATGCGTACACCGCACGTTTTCGGCCACACACATATATAAATAAATATATGTATGTATATATATATGCACACACGTGTGTTTATCATAGACTCTTTTGTCGGTTTCGACAAAAATGAGTATTCCTATAGTTCAAACAACAGAACCACATTCTTAATTACTTATACAGGGTATCTGAATATTCTACAGGTGCGAGTAAACTTTAACGTAATCGACAAGCAAAATTAATGTGACACTGCTACAATACTGAGCCCTCGAAACACTCGCTCAATTCATCAGGTGAACTTTCAGTTTCCTTGGGGCACACCTATTCCATGACTGGAAAAACTCATTCTAGACCTCTTGTTTATATACCAAACGAACTAAACAATAATGGATAAGAGTTGACTTACCTATACTGGCGTGTATGCTCCTTACTGTATTACCAAAGGTTTCCTTTTGAAGTAGACCATCCCTGTATCGCTCGTACAACTCCATCATATAGCGAGGAGGCCTTGTCAGTTCTTGTGAGTCCGTTAAGTAACGACTGTTCCTGTCATACTTCACCGAGAACGACGATGAAGACGACGACGACGAAGATGAGGACGACGAGGAGGAAGAAGATGAAGAAGATGACGACACTGGCAGCGACAACGATGACAGCGGTGGGCCTTTGTAGCGATGTCTGGGACCCAGAAGAATCTTCATCGACTCTTTCAGCATAGCAGTGTGAAGGTCGGCGTGGTGGGCATAAAAGTTGCGCTCCGACGAAAAATCTTCCACGTCGTTGCTGTTGTTGTTCTTGTTACTGTTGTTGTCGTTGTCATTGTTATCGTCAATGTCGCTATTATTGTCATCGTTAATGTTTTCCATGTCGTCGTCGTCGTCGTTGCTGTTGTCATCGTGAAGATGTTGATGCTGCTGATGCTGCTGGTTATGATTATGTTTATGCTGTTGATGAGGATGATGGTGTGGGTGATGGATCCGACAAAGTCCACCTTTAATTAATAGCGACCAGCTGGTCAGTAAGACCAAAGTGACGAAAGGAGCCCACAGCTGTGAGTTCGTGGTCCTCATTGTTGAAGTATGCGCGTCCTTGTGGTAGAAACAACAAAATCCGAGGGCGCGCAGTATATTTGTGTGTATGTGTGTGTGTGTGTGTGTGTGAGTGTAAATATATTAGTAATATAATATATATTATATTTGTCTATATGTGTATATTTTTCTGCATGCGTATGTTTGCAGATATGTATATAAATACAACTGCGTGTTTACTTGTATATGCGTGAATATGTATGAATGAATTTATTTATATGTTACACATTACACAAGTAAGAACAAGTTAATCTTTTCATGGAATCCACGGCTCCATAGGACCGGTAGTTAACTTGGATTGTTGCAGTGATGGAGTGGAGGATGGCAAAGGAAGCTGCTCCTGGAGAACATACATATACATACATGTGAATGTGTGTGTGTGTATATATATGTATATATAGACGCACGCGAGCAGACACAGTGCGACACACACGCACGCACCTGCTTTAGCACAGAGACTTAACTGAATGAAGTGACGATCGTTGACTGATAGTGGTGGTGGTGGCAGAGCTGGCGACTGTGAAAGTGGCGGTGGAGTTGTGAGGAAGAAAAAAAAAGGTAAGCGAGAGAGAGAGGGAAGGAAGGAAGAAAAAAGGGGTTGAAAGGTGGGTGTAATAGAAACTTTTAAAGCCTGTCGCTGTTGTTGTTGGACAATGGTGGTGATGCTGTTATTGTTGTTGACTTTCAGTTGTTGTTACTATTGCTGATGTTTGCTGTTTGATTGATGTGTGTTGACTGACAAGTCGTTTTGAATGTTTCCAATGTGATGACGACAGTAGCAGCAGCAGGTGCCGAGGTAGCAGTGGCAGTAAGAGTAGTCGTGGTAGTAGTGGTAGTAGTAGTAGTAGTAGTAGTAGTAGCAGCTTGTGCTGAAGTTGTTTAGGCCCCACCCCAAGAAAGCACCGATCGAGAAAGAAAAACCACGATGAAAAACATTCCAACCGTGAACATCCCGTCTTTTATTTCTTAGACGTAATTTTCCCGGCTGGATTACATTGCCCAAAACGTGTCCTTTTTTTTTTCTAAGACAGCACTGTGTTTTACAGAGATTTGATTACCACTTCTAGCAGGCTGACCGACCACGTATAGGCTCTCCTCGTTGCCTGGTATTGGCGATGGTGACGCTAATTGTTGCTGTTGTTGTATAACACCAGGTCAACCCTGATCGAGCCTATTTATTACCGAAGCCAGGATCACATTACCTAATGTATCCTTTTTCGAAGGCTGCTGTTTCTAGCGGATTGGGTGAGCACGCAGAGGTGTGTATGACAGTGGTAATAGTGCGTGAATGGGGGCGTGTAGTAGTAGTAGTATTAGTCTGATGTTGATATTGTACCGGGTCCTTAAGGCGGCGAGCTTGCAGAAACATTAGCACGCCGGGCGAAATACTTAGCGGTACTTCGTCTGTCATTACGTTCTGAGTTCAAATTCCGCTGAGGTCGACTCTACCTTTCATTTTTTTCGGGATCGATAAATTAAGTACAAGTTGCGTACTGAGGTCGATCTGATTGACTAGCGCCCTCCCCCAAAATTTCGGGCCTTGTGCCTAGAGTAGAAAAAGATATTGTGCCGGGTCCCTTCACACTGGTTTGGCGGTGAGCTGGCAGAATTGTTAGTACGCCGGGCGAAATGCTTAGCTGCACTTCGTCCATCTTTATGGTCTGAGTTCAAATTCCGTCGAGGTCGACTTTGCCTTTCATCCTTTCGGAGTCGATAAATTAAGTGCCAGTCAAGTATTGGGTCGAGGCGATCGACTATTCCCCTCTCCACAAATCCCAAGCCTATAGTAGAAAAGATTATTATTATTATTATTAATATGTAAACCCCCACACTTTATGTCTGCCTCTGTATTGTTCCTCTTGTCCTTGTGGCAAATAAATTAAATCATTATTATTATTATTATTATTTATTTATGTTTTGTACGTTATTATTACAGTTAATAGAATAAGTAACCTACTTGTGGTGGTTGTAGTAGACGGCAGAATCGGTAGCGCGTCAGCGAAATACCTTTCTGTATGTAGTGCAATAAGTTTCGCCGACGTTTCTTTCACCTTCATCCTTTTGTACGTTGATAAAAATCAGTACCGGCAGACTTATTACTTTTGATGGGTATGTCGGGCATAGGGGGTATTATTAATCTTAGAGTAGGGGGAGGACATATCTTTTTCTTTTACTTGTTTCAGTCATTAGATTAGACTGCGGCCATTCTAGGGCATCTCCTTGAAGAATTTTTAGTCGAATGAATCGACCTCAGTATTTTTTTAAAGCCTGGTACTTATTCTACCGAGATCTTTTACCGAACAACTAAGTTATGGGGGACATAAACACACCAACACCAGCTGTCAAGTCGTAGTGGTGGGGACAGAGATACAAAGACACACACATAAGCGACGGGCTTCTTTCAGTTTCCGTCTACCAGATCCATTCACAAGGCTTCAGTTGGTTCAAAGCTATCGTAGAATACACTTGCCCAAGGTGTCACGCAGTAGGACTGAACCCCAAATCAAGTGTTCGGAAGCAAGCTTCTTACCACACATTTTTTTTATATATGTGTTTATTATGCAGAAATACTCGGTGGGGGTGGTAGGGAAAGTTGTGAACTTTTCAGGAGTGACTAAACAATCCTTGTCTTCCACCTCGTTGTCCCTATAGCTATGAGTACCACTCAAGTAATAAAGTCGATGAACTCTAACTGTGTGAAGGCGCGTGGGTAAGGTATTTGGCTCACGATCGTAAGGTCGTGAGTTCAATTCCCGGCGACGCTTTGTGTCCTTGAGCGAGACGCTTTATTTCACGTTGCTCCAGTCCAATCACCTCGCAAAAATGAGTAGTACCTGTATTTCAAAAGGTCAGCCTTGTCACATTCTTTTTCACGCTGAATCTCCCTGAGAGCTACGCTAAAAGCAAGCGTTGATTCCACGAGCAGGCTGTTCCGTTGAATGCATCAACTTGAACCCTCGTCGTCGCCATAAATCCAAGATTAAATTTATTCTTCAAAATTGTGGAGTAGAAATTAGAAAGATGGAAATTATTGAGCGTCAGACCAAAATGCTATGCCTGGGGGTGTTAAATTCTAACACTTCGTGTTCTGAGTTCAAATACCGCCGAGATCAGCTTTATCTTAAATCTTTCTAAGGTCGAAAACATAAATTATCAGTGAAACCTTCTGTCTTTTTGTGTGTGTGTGTGTGTGTGTGTGTGTGTGTGTGTGATATACTTGTTTCAGTTATTGGACTGCGGTCATGTTGGAGCACTGCCTTGAACGGTTTAGTCCAAACGAATGTACCCCAGTATTTATTTGCTTTTAAAACCTGGCACTTATTCCATCGGTTTCTTTAGTCAGACCGCTGCTAAGTACCGGGATATAAACAAACCAACAGCAGTTGTCAAACCATGGTGGGGAACTGTTAAATTAACTTTAGGTTCCTCTCACGACGGTGACAACAACAACAACAATAACGACGACGTCGACAATACTAACAATAACAACAACAATAATAACAACGAAGTCAATAATAACAAATAAAACTACTATTAATGCATAACGCTAATTTCTTATAGTGGCACCAACCTGCAGTTCAATATTCACATCAGTAATTGACAAATACATAATCAGACAGGCGCAGGAGTGGCTGTGTGGTAAGTAGCTTGCTTACCAACCACATGATTCCGGGTTCAGTCCCACTGCGTGGCACCTTGGGCAAGTGTCTTCTACTATAGCCTCGGGCCGACCAAAGCTTTGTGAGTGGATTTGGTAGACAGAAACTGAAAAGAAGCCCGTCGTATATATATGTATGTGTGTGTGTATGTTTGTGTGTCTGTTTTTGTCCCCCAACATCGCTTGACAACCGATGCTGGTGTGTTTAGGTCCCCGTAACTTAGCGGTTCGGCAAAAGAGACCGATAGAATAAGTACTAGGCTTACAAAGAATAAGTCCTGGGGTCGATTTGCTCGACTAAAGGCGGTGCTCCAGCATGGCCACAGTCAAATGGCTGAAACAAGTAAAAGAGTAAAAGAGTAAAGAGAGACAGGATAGATCTTAAGCCGCAAAATTAGCAGCCAAAACTCCCTCAAGTTACACGTAATGTCTTTAAGTCAGATAAACAAGCAGACAAGGAAACAAACATAAAACCACGTTAAACAGTGTAGTCTTAGATAAACTGTCTGAAAAGTCGGGTCGTTCACAACTGAGCTAGCGTTATGAATGAAAGCAAAGACAACTCACGATAACAGAAATCATTAATTTCTTTATTATTCCACAAGAGTAACGAAAACGAGATACATTTGTGTATATACAATAGCATAGTTAAGTACAATGTTACACACACATACACACAGACGCATATTTTACTTTATACTTGTTTCAGTCATTGGACAGCGGCCATACTGGGGCACTGCATTGAAGATTTAGTTGAAAAAGACCGACCTTGATACTTGCTATTTTTTTCGGATCTGATATCTATTCTATTGTCTCTCTTTTGCCAAACCACTAGGTTAGGGGGACGTAAACAAACCAGTTCCGGTAAGGGGAGAAACAATCACACACACAAACACACACACACACACACACACAC
>NC_068984.1:50721129-50724004 GCF_001194135.2 Octopus bimaculoides | reverse complement strand
CACACACACACACACACACACACACACACGCACGCACATACACGTACACAACACACACACACACGTGCACATGCTTACTCATACACACACACTTGTACATACATACACCACTGGAAGATTTATACCAATTAAAAACTAGAAGAGACATACATACATACATACATACATACATACATACATACATACATAAAAACATACATACATACATACATGCATACATATAGTAATGGATGTGCTTGTAATGGTAGCCGATAGATAGATAGATAGATATATAGATAGATAGATAGATAGATAGATAGACTTATACGAGCAGATATGCAGCGAAGAGTAAAGCAGTGTTGTTAGGCTGAAGAAAAGATAACTAATGAAACAATATGACTTTTCATTATCCATAACTGTAAACTTGTAATGATTAAAAGGGGGAAAATAAAAACAAAACATACACGCTATTATTTTCTCTCCCTCTCTCTTTCTAATTTTCTTTCCCATTCTTTCGCTTCTCTTTCCTGTATCTCTCTCTCTGCACACCCCATCCACCATCTTTCACGCATTACTCCATTCTCTCATGTTTGCCGTTTTATCTAATCTTTTTATTTTTAAACTTTTGCTTCATTTCTCAAATCCCTTCGACTTGTTTACAAATGTCGGGGATTTACTTGGCATTCGAGGAAAGCTGTCTGTTTAGGTTATTATCATCTTTTTCTTTAAAAAATTAATAAACTTACGATTTCTTATTAAATTTAATAGTAGTAGTAGTAGTAGTAGTAGTAGCAGCAGCAGCAGCTGTAGGTTTCTTTTGTATTTAGTTGTTGTCACGGTAGATGCAGTTTTGCTTGATTTTCGTCGTTTCTTAAAAGGGTAGCGTGTGTACGTTTGTTTTTTTACATTTAAGTATCTCACTTTAAAACAAAACATTTAAATTCTTCCCATTAAAAAGGAGCTAATTTCAAGTAAACACACTAAAAAAGAAGGAAAAATAAAAATAGAAACAAAGTACTGTCGCTACAATTTAGAAGATATAACAAACATTATATGCTGAAAAGAGAAGTCTTGCGTATATAATTTTTAATTGCTTGTCTTGTGGATTATACATGCGAAGTGTGTATAAGCTGGACATTTTCTTAGCCTTGAAAACTCTCTCAGTAATTATTATAAGTATAAATGTGAATTTATAATGTTGGTTGAGAAGCTGAAGTTTCGAAGTTGTCCGTAGATATTCTCTTTTGTCAATGGTTTTGGAAGAAATGTTTACCTCTGTGATTCTACCTGATTTTTTTCATTTTTGTCCCAAATATTATCATGCCTCATATATTTACATACATACATACACACGTATATATGTGCGTATGTATGAATACATACATACAAGCGTAGGGCTATATGAAAGCGTATGTGCATATACATTTACATAAGTACGTATGTACGAAAAAGACTGAGAATGGGAATGTAGCATGGTAATAGTGTCAGTTCTATTATCACGATTGTCTGTTGCTTTCGGGGTCGATAAAATAAGTAACAGTGAAGTACTAGGGTCGATGTAATCGGCTACCTCACCCATTACTGCCCCTACATTTCAGGCATTGTGTCCATAACAGAAAAGTTATTATCATTATCTGTGTTAGTAAGGCGGGCGAGCTGGCAGAATCGTTCCCGCACCGGACGAAATGTTTAGCGGCATTTCGCACGTCTATATGTTCTGAGTTCAAATCTCGCTGAGGTCAACTTCGCCTTTCATCCTTTCAGGGTCGAAGAAAAAACGTAGCAATCAAGCACTGGAGTCGATGCAATCAACTATATCTTCCTACCTCAACTTTTCAGGCCCTTTTCTAGCAGAAAAGTTATCATTATTATTATTATTATTATTATTATTATTATTATTATTATTATTATTCAACCCTTAAGTCATGGATTATACCCAAACTCCAAAAATTTGTGATTAGTATATCGCAGAAATCCTTAATATATATTTATCCTATAATTTTCGTTTTATAGGTACGCGTGCGTGTGTGTACATGTGAACGTGTGCGTTAGTGTGTATCATTGTGTGTGTGTGTGTGTGTGTGTGTACGCATAATGTGCATTTGCTGTGTGTATTTTGAGATTTGGCAGAGATTTGACTGCTATTTCTCAGCAGGTCGTCCGGCCGCGTAAAGACACTCTCGCTAGAGTGTGAGCATTGTTTGTGTTTATATGCGTGTTTACAACTATTAGTTCTATATGTGTAGTAATAGTAGTTGTTGTCGATGTCATCGTCGTCGTCGTCGTCGATTCCGTAATTTCATAAACAAGCGTCGGACAAAATATATTGTGTTACGGCCTATTACATTCCTAGTTCAAATCCCGTCAGAATCAACTTTGCCTTTCGGTCTTTTCGATGTCAATAAAATAAAGTATCAGTCAAGTACTGATGTTGATTACATCGACTTTCCTCCTCCCCTCAAAATTTCTGGCCTTGTACCTATGTTAGAGACCATTATTGTATAATTGTCATTGTGGTTTTATATACATATTTTTGTTTTTAGAAGTATTACGGTCAAACACGACCGACCATTCTTATTATTAAAAGTATTCCAGTTGTGACCATCCCATCACAGTGTCTTTAGAACAATTGTCTTTCTAGTCTAAGATCATAAGCTGTATTTTGATGCTGATTTGGCTGCTATTTCTAGCAGGTCATGCGATCGGGTAGAAATGTAAAGGGTGGCGTACGTGCTCGCATGTGCGTATGCGTATGAGCGGGTGAATGTGCATGTGTGTGTGTGTGTGTGTGTGTGTGTGTGTGTGTGTGTGTGCGTGTGTGTGTGTGTGTGTAATGTGCCTGTGTTGGTACTGTAGCTGTTGTTTAGTCCCAAATCTGCCGTGACAATTCGGCCTC
>NC_068984.1:50719777-50720675 GCF_001194135.2 Octopus bimaculoides | reverse complement strand
CTCTCTCTCTCTCTCTCTCTCTCTCTCTCTCTCTCTCACACACACACATACACACACAAACATATACATACGAGGGTGTGCTGAAAAGTTCCTGGCTTTGGGTAAAAGAAAATACAGGAGAATCAGTAATGGTTTTATTCAACATATTCCTCTCTCGGATTCACACACTTTCGCAGCCGTCCTCAGTTTTTTTAAGCCCTGTAAAAGAACTTGGAAGTTTGGGCCTCTCCACCAGGCTTTTTGCGATACCCTTAAAGCCAGTAACTTTTCAGCATCCCTTGTTGATAGATATAAAGATAGATAGATAGATAGATAGATACATACATACATACATACATACATACATACATACATACATACATAGAAAATACTGAAAGTGTCCGATTGGTCGAATCGTTAGAACAAAATGCCTTGCGGTGAAAATTCATAGTCTTTGTATTCTGATTTCAAGCCTCACCAAGGTCAAGGCATTTCATTTCTTCCAATGTTCGATACAAATTTACGCACGCATGCGCACACACACGCGCGCACACACGGCGAGCTAGCAAGAATCGTTATCACGCCGGGCGGAATGCTTAGCGGTATTTCATCTGCCACTACGTTCTTAGTTCGAATTCCGCCCATGTCGACTTTGCCTTTCATCCTTTAGGGGTCGATTAAATAAGTACCAGTTACGCACTGAGGTCGATGTAATCGACTTAATCTGTTCGTCTGTCCTTGTTTGTTCCCTCTATGTTTAGCCCCTTGTGGGCAATAACGAAATAGATATTTCATCTGCCGCTACGTTCTTAGTTCAAATTCCGCCGAGGTCGACTTTGCCTTTCATCCTTTCGGGGTCGATTAAATAAGTACCAGTTACGCACTGAGGTCGATATAATCGACTTAATCCGTTTGTCTG
>NC_068984.1:50710845-50718868 GCF_001194135.2 Octopus bimaculoides | reverse complement strand
GTGTGTGTTATAACTTTCTGTCTGCCTGTCGTTTCGTTGCAAGATTCTTAGTATTGTTCCACCTTAGCTTCGTTCCTTCGTTCGCTATATTCTTTCTTTCTTTCTTTCTTTCTTTCTTTCTTTCTTTCTTTCTTTCTTTCTTTCTTTCTTTCTTTCTTTCTCCTTCCTTCCTTCCTTCCTTCCTTCCTTCCTTCCTTCCTTCCTTCCTCACCTCCCAGTCAGCAAAACTTTTTTGGTCTCTGCACAACATCACCCACGCTCTCTTCAAACATACATTTGTTTTTGTTTTTTGTTTTCTTATTCTTATTTTACCAGCCATCGCTTTTCTCTACATTCTCACCACCAAATCCACCATCAACACAAAAGCAATAACAACCGCTACCAGCACTATCATAACTATTACCACCACCACTCTTCCCACCAGCACCAGCATTGCTATTACAACACCCATCACAACCACAACAGTTACTAACATTACTATCATCACTATCATTGAAAAGAAGAATTACATCGGGTTAAGTGAGGGCGAATGCAAGAGACGTTTTGCAAACCACCTATCTTTTTTCCTGCACGTTGATAAAAGTAATGCTAGCCACGTATGAAATTTAAAGAGCAGCACCACACCACACCACAGGAAATTAAGTGGTGAATAGTGGAGAAATCTAAGTCATGTGTTAATGGATCTAAGAAATGCAATTTATGCGTAACAGAATGATCTCATATTCTTCTTAGATCCAGCAGTTCCAACACACTACTTAATTCCAGATCTGAAATTTTTAGCAGGTGTATACACATAGACAGGTTTCTTTCATCGAATTGGAGAGCACAACCCGCTCCGGATTGAGTTGCCGTCTCGCAGACTTGGACATATTTTCTGTTATTTTGTTTTATACCAGTCGTATTTAATCAGCTTTCTGCAATCAGGGAGGACAAGGATCTTAGTTTTCTTGATTTCATTTCCTTTTTCTCGTTCCACTTTGTTAGTGATTAGTTGTTCATCATTTTAAACCGACACTTCGCTGACTTTGAAATGCGCATTTTACTCAAAAACTTGTAGGTCGCGAATGCAGAGGACATGCGAAGACAAGAAAGCAATGAAACTAGCATGCTCTGCTTGTTGTGTAACGTCAATACGCCAGTACGACAAAGTGAATATGTGTTGAGAGAAAAGTTAGATATAAGAGATGCCTATGAAGTGTGCTAGAGAGAAGCCTGCGCTGATAAGGTCATGTGATGCATATAGGTAAGGACAGCTGCATAAAGAAGCGCCGATCACTAGATGCAAATAGAACTTGTAGAAGAGGGAGACCCAGGAAGACATGAGATGTAATAATCAAGACTGACCTCAGATTTTTGAGCCTCACAAGATATGACAAAGAACCGAAACGACAGGCGATTCATCCTACTCATGAAGATTCATTCAAATCAGGAAAAGAAGGTCCTAACAGTATATCTCTAAATGTCTTTTCTTTCACACTCATGACAGTTCTTCTCCACAACTCATTATCATAACATTCATCCCACCTTCATCCTTCTAACGATGGCACTATTTCTTCAGCCACCGTAATTATATGAAAGCAGAACTGCACATATTCCATCCTCCTTTTGTGGTACCTGTTATCCCTCTGCTTGGAATCATTTTTTTGTCACCCGCCCAGCACTTTCAACATCATCTCTTATTACTTTATGTTCCATTGAACATCCTCTTATATCTTCACCGATACTCTCCACCTTTACATCACTCTATTTCCACCCCTACATGATTCTAACCTCCATCTCTGTCTCTGTGCGTCTTCTCTCTCCACTACATTTCACATTATCGCCCTATTTTTCATCCATCTACAATTTCATTATATTCTTTCTATGTATTATCAACAATCACCTCCCTCTCCTCCTTGACCTACTCCTATTTTCCTTTATGTTTCCCAAACTGAGATTCACCATTCGCATGCTCATCATTCATTATATTCACCTTTATCCCCATCTCTACCGTCTGTTACCTTTTTTTCACACCCTCATTACCCTACTCATCTAACCACCTTCATTCTCTGTTCACATTCTTTCTTTATCTTCCCTTGTATACGGAGGTACGCCCTGACATCTCATTTTTACCATCCTTTCTCCCTTTTTAGCTGGGGTAGTCATGTATGTCCTCTACAGAAAGACACCTGGTCCTGCTCCAGCAGGGTTCGCCACCATCCCCGGCCGGAGCCTCATGGAGCTTTAGGTGTTTTCGCTCAATAAACACTCACAACACCCGGCCTGGGAATAGAAACCGCGATCCTACGACCGCAAGTCCACTGCCCTAACCACTGGGCTATTGTGCCTCCAAACTGGAACAAGTAAAACAAAGATGTATAGATATCTCTTAAACAAACTTCTATAATCATCTAGCGGCCAGAAATACATTTTTTCCGGAGAGAGAATATGTATAAGCCGCATACATGTGGCTTAGGTTTAGTTTTCAAAAGTTTATTTATATCAGCTGCACTTCCATATCATTGCAGGAAGCTGGCAGAATCGATAGCATGCTACACAATATGTCAACATTTTTTTACGACTTTATATTCTGAGTTCAAATTCCGCAGGGGGCCGACTTTACCTTTCGGAGTCAATAAAACAAATATCAGAGGTCTAAGTTCCGACTAGCTTCCCATATAAAAAAAAAAAAAAGGTTCAAGGTTTTTCTGCTTTTATTAGCCCTCTCCCTTCTCACTTAGCAAAATAAAAAAAATATATTTTCCAGAATAATTACGATGTATTTATCAATATTATTACTATAAAAGTTCATTTCCATGAATTAATGTTAAGTACTTTTATTTAATATTCATTTTGTTGATGTGGTAAGGTTTTATGTACAGCAAATCTGTTTCCTTCAAATTTTTTGCACTTCTGCAGGCGAAATCCTACATGGCAATAGGTATTTCTGTGACCGTGTTTGATAGCCAAAATAACATTGTGTCCGAAGACAGCTTGTATGTATATTATATATAAATTTTTGTTTGTATATTCACATTTATGTGTCGTGTTTGTTTTCGTCACTGTCTTCAACTTTTGCTCACTATGCCAATCAGCTTTTCGATGTTGGCGCCACCGCCAAAAGTGAAGAATATTATCGTTAAAGGCGTGAAATTATAATGATTTTGGGGACGATAAGTGACGAGGAAAGATCTTGTTTTATGTCTTTTGTGTGAATTTTACGTTCGTTCCTTTGTCGTGCTTCTGTTTAATCTTTGAAACATGTGTGTGTGTGTGTGTGTGTGTGTGTGTGTGTGTGTGTGTGTATCTATGTATGTATATGTATACATATGTATATATTTATGTATATATATGTATGTACGTACGTATGTATTTATGTATGTATGTATGTATCTATATGTGTGTGTATGTGTATGTGTGTGTATGTGTATATGTGTGTGGTGGATGATATTTTTTCAAGTGTCTCTTTATAACAATATTACTATTACTTACATTCACACCCATCTATACATATACATACATACATACATACATACATATATACAGCATACATATATACAGCATACATATATACATACATCATACATACAGCGAAGATTACATACATACATACATACATACATACAGCATACATATATACATACATCATACATACAGCGAAGATTACATACATACATACATACATACATACATACATACAGCTCTCAAACTGCCTTCATATCACATTCATTTATAAGATTCACGCACAAATACAACCTCAATATTTATCCAATATTCTCGCAGACACTTTTAATCCTTCTTCGTCTTTCTACACACACACATACGAACACACGCACGCACGCACTCACTCACACACTCACTCACACACCGACCAAAGTCACTCACAATCTTACCATCAGAAACATCAAATTCACGCCCATTCCTATCTCTCTGCCCGTTCTTTGTTTTTGTATCAAGCACTCACACTTCACCCCCTTCTATTGCACTGTGTCATGGTATTTTTCTTGTTATCTTTCGTCACTCAAGCTCCGCCCTATTTTCATCCCTTTTTTTCTTATCTAATCATTTACTCTCTCTCTCTCTCTCTCTCTCTCTCTCTCTCTCTCTCTCTCAAACAAATATTCACACCTCACCCTAACTTTATGGCTACATTTTTTTCTTTTTCCTTTTCGCATAAAACCCGCCCACTTTTCGTCCTTTTTCTTATCTAATCACCAACTCATCCCCTCTTTCTTTCTCCCCCCTCTCTCTCTCTCTTTCCTTCTATCGTACAAACATCCTCTTCATTAGCGCATGTTTCGTTACATAAATCCCGCTCACTCCTCATTATCTCTTTCCATCCTTTGTTTGCCACTCTGTCTGTCTGACTGTCTGCCTTCTCCCTATCTCTCTCTTTCTCATTCTCTCTCTCTTTTTCTGTTCATATTGTTTTCCTGTAACCTAACTAGTTTCCTCTATATCCTACCTACCTACCTACAATTTTGCACAAAGACCTAGATATATTCTGTTTCACAGAGAAAGGGCGAAAGAACTTGAGGCGGGTTCTCCAAATCCAATCTATTAGTGGTACAGTAAAGATTTGTAAGACATTCCAAAAATTATCCATCTGAGATTCTTATGTGAATGGATGCACACACTTAGGGTGTAAGCATCAACAGTTCGACAAACACACTAACTCGACCACATACTTACGAACACCGGAAATTTCTAAATTCAAAAATTCTTGTCGCTTGTCGACCAGCTCGAACTCTCTCTCCAGAACTTAAATAAAGCTCAAAGAAAAATCACACACACACACACACACACACACACACACACACACACACACACACACACACACACACACACACACACACACACACACACACAAACAAACGTACGTGATGATATCAAAAAGTTCCAGGACTAATTCTGTAGCGCGCCAACAGATGGCAGCACACGGTTGCGAGCGCAGTGAGAGCTAGCAGTGACCTCCATGAGACATTGTGTCGAGTGATATCACTGCGTTTACTTCGCAAGTTGCGAAATTTGTGTATTTGTGATCACGTGTATGCTGTAGTCTGTGCGATTTCGTCATGGATGGGAAATTGGAACAAAGAGCCAACGTGTAATTTTGTGTTAAACTTGGAAAGTATGCTACAGGGACATTGAGCATGCTTCAGCAAGCTTACGGCGACGAGGCAATGGGTCGTACGCAGTGTTTCGAGTGGCACGGGCGCTTCAAAAGTAGAAGAACGTTTCTAGATGACGATGAGTTGTCTGGAAGACCTGCTACGAGCGTCATCCCCGGAAATGTGAAAATTCATCAGCTTATGCGTACGGATCGTCGGAGGACAAACGACGACATTTCTGATGTTGTTGGCCTGTCGCATAGGTCCATGCAGCAATCCTAACGCCTGAATTGAACACGTGGCATTTCTCTGCCAAGTTTGTCCCCCGTCTGCTGACCACTGAGCAAAGAGAATACCGCGTCGAAGTGTCTGTCAAGATCACCCGTGACGAGAGTTGCGTCTACGAGTACGACCTTGAGACGAAGCAGCAGTCGTCACAGTGGCAGAGCTCTTCATCTCCACGACCGAAGAGCTGCAGCTTAATCAAGAGCATTCATCGTTTTTTTTCGACATCCGCAGTATTGTGCATCGAGAATTCGCCCCACCCCCACCCCCGAGCCAGGCCGTCATTTGAGAGTTCTACTGCAACTTTTTGAAACGTCTGAGGGAGGACATTCGGCGGAAGCGACCGGATCTGTGGAACTCGAAGAATTGAATTCTTTACGACGAAAATGCACCCTATCACCGAGCTCTCCTCACTCGTGAGTTTCTTCCTTAAACAATATGGTATCGTTTCTGCACCCGCCTTATCCGCCAAATTTAGCTCCTGCCGTCTTCCATCTCTTCTCCAAGATTAAAATGCAGATTAAAGGTCGCCGTTTTAACACCGTTGTCGAGATCCAGAATGAGTCGCAAAAGGTCCTCGACTCACTCACGGTAAATGACTTCTAGAGCGAGTGAGAGAGGGGGAGAGAAAGCGAGAGAGAGGGGGAGGGAGAAAGAGAGAGAGCAAAACAAAGAGCAATCACAACGTTCAGGTGTAACTTGGTCTAGAGGCAAAACGAGTTCAAGATGACTGTAAGTTGGTCTGGATGCCAGATTTGGTATCTCATCATTTCTATTTTCTGCTCACTTCAAAAATTGCTGAAACCACATTTTTGAGCGTTGGATCCACAGTTGTTCTCATCAGCTCAACCTGTTGGATTCAGTCTTTGACATGCTAGAATAAATACGAGTATTAGAGAGTCGAGTATTAGAGAGTCGACAATTGTGCTCGTCTGCTGTAGTCCGCCTATCAAAACGTTTTACAAAACAGCATCTCCACCTCACATAAACCATTCTGGTCCGACTAAGAGATGCGATGATCTCAGAATCACCAAAAATGGGTGCTAAAGCGCGTGTGTCGGAAACCCTAGTCTCACTGATGGCTATCATATCAAAACCTATCGACCTGCAGTCATTAAACAGGTACCTCTGCTTTTTTTGGTGACCCCAGGCTATGTACATTTATATATCTCGCTCTCGGAGTTGCCATGGTGGTCGAAAGATAAATAAGAAGAAAGGAAATGAGTTACTTACCCATTTGGCGTTCCGGAGACGGGGTGATCGGTCTTGGTAGAGTTCTGAGTTTCTTCTGTGAAGTGCTTTAGAAGCTTACTGCTAGCCCTTACACTCGGATTTCCCACATCATTGAGGAAATTCTCACGCAATAATTTCTGTCTCCAAATCCGGTCTTGCTTTCAAATTTTGTGGTACTTTGATGTAATTGGATCTAGAGCCCACTCACACTGTTTCAATGTTTTCTTTTTGTACGATAAAAGACATCAATTTCTTATTTGTGTTTCTTATCAGCACAACATTCGGAGTGTGTTCTGTTGATGCTGTGTTTGTGTATCGGTCTGCTGTGTTTTCTTTCTCTTAAGGTTGCTGGTGATAGTAAAGCTATTGTGGATTTGTCTGTTTAATGTGGATGTAGTTTTTATGACACTCTTGTGGTTGTGAGGTTTGTTCAGTGCGTGTGTATCTTTTTTAAAAAAATGTATTTTTCTAGTTTTTTGTTTTTGGCATTGATTTAGTAGGTTATCCCTCTCCGTAAAATGATATATACACGTAGGAAAGACCCGATGCGAGAAGGGGTGAGGTGTGACTGTATGTGTGTCCATGTGTGTGTTTGGAAAAGTTTGGAAGAAGGGGAGAGTAATAGAGAATGAGTTTGGTTGGATATTTCCCTGAATGGCAGGTTTAGAAACCATTGTTGTAGTTGTCGTTTATGCTGTTGCAGGTCTTGCTGTAGCTGCTGTTGTTGGTATTGTTGTTCCTGTTCTTTTTGCTGTTGTTGCTGCTGATGTAACTGTTGTGCACTGCTGAGGTTCAGCGTTGGCAGAAGTAAGAAACTCTTTTCTGCCGCATTTTGTTAAGGATAGAAATCTCTGCAATAGCCTTTCGCACCGCATAGAAAGCATCTTGGTTTTCTACCCTCAACCACAACATACCGATCCACTCTGTTGGGCAAATGGATTAAGTCTGGGATATTTTGCCTGCCGATATTTCCCTTTTTGTCTGATCTGGAGGAGGATTTCTCCCTGGTTCCAGACCACAACAAACTCTTCATTTTACTTCGCGGAGTGTACCACTTCCATTCAAAGTGATTCAAGTTAACAACCACCATTTGTTTAACCCCAGTGGAACTTTCTCAAGATATATGTATATATATATATATGTATGCATCTATATGTATATATGCATATATGTATATATATATATATATATGTACATTTATATGTATATATATGTATATGTATATATGTATATATATGTATATGTGTATATGTATATATATATGTATATAAATATGTATATATGTATATATATGTATATGTATATTTATATGTATATATATTATATATGTATATATATATGTATATTTATATATATGTATATATATATATATATATGTATATATGTATATATCTATGTATATATATATATATATA
>NC_068984.1:50704576-50709818 GCF_001194135.2 Octopus bimaculoides | reverse complement strand
ATGTATAAACAAGATACTGCAGCAGCCTCGGTTTCAGAGGACCTCAGCTCTTCAATGCCCTGCCAAAACATTTGAGAGACCTGCAAGACACGGATGTGGAGGTCTTCAAGACAAAACTCGACGCTTTCCTCTCCACGATACCAGGCGAACCAATGGCTCGAAATGAGACACAGTTTAGGGCAGCGATGTCAAATTCTCTTATACACCAGATGTGCCATCAAAACTCGTGATTGGACTATATCAGGTGCAGGAGAAGAGCCATGCAAGGAACGTGAAGAGAGCAAAGCATAAAGACAGAAAATCACGGTGGTGCTCCAGCATGACCACAGCCACTTGGCTGAAACCCATAAATAAATAAATAAATAAATATATATATATGTCTAGATATATATATGTATATATATGTACATATATATATGTATATATATTTATGTATATACCACGGAAAGTGCGAAGACTATTAATACAGTATGTGAGGATCGGACAATAATCGTAAGCCAGTGTCAACAGTGGTTCCCAAAATTCCAAGCCAGATACTACACCCTAGAAAACGAGCCTTGTCCTGAAAAATCTGTAGAGCTCGACGAGGATGTACTGCAAATCCTGTTGGAAGAAAATCCCGTCGTAACTGCTGAGGTCCTAGCAGAGAAGCTTGGATTTGGTCATTCAGCCTTTCATCGACACCTGCTTGCTATCGGAAAATTCAGTAAATAGGGTCAATGGGTTCCTCGCAAACTTTCCGAGTCTAATCGTGTGCAGAGAGTGAATGTGTGCTCTTCTTTGCTGTCACGTATTAGGAATTCACCTGTTTTTGAACTAATTGGTGACTAGTGACGAGAAATGGTTTCTCTATAAAAACGTCAAGCGCCGAAGACAGTAGGAAGGGAAAGGAGAAACACCGGCACCCCAGGACATAGAAGGTCTTCACCCACGTAAGATGTTGTTATTTGTTTGCTGGGATATGACCGGTTTAGTCCACTTAAAACTTTTAAACCCAAACCAAACGATAACAAAGCATATTGACTGCGAGCAGCTTGAGCGGCTTAAGTCAGAAGAAAAACGACCATCTTTGGTTTCAAGATGAATGGTGTTCTTCCATTTGGATAATGCTCGGCCACATACAGCGAGGATGACATTCCAAAGGCTGGATCAGTTTAAATGAGAAACGATGCCCCACCCACCATATTCGCCGGACATTGTCCCATTTGATTGTCATTTATTCCGCAGTCTTCAAAATCATTTGGACGGAAAAAATATGAATTCTGTAGTCGAGGTCAGAACAGTACTGGAGGAGTATTTTTCGTCACGGACAAGTGAATTTTGGAAGAGGGGCCTTGAAAGTCTACCAGATAGATGGAAAAGCAGTGTAGAAAATGAAGCAGAGTATATTTTAGATTAAAAAGAACCTATTAAAAAATAAAAGAAGTATAATAAAACCGCATTATTTATGGGAGGAGTAAGATAACAAATTATGAAAACAGAGATCTTCTAACATTACGAAAATGGAAAGTTTAGTAACTTTTATATATATATTTGAGGCATAAAAATTCATCATGAGAATTAATCAAACTGCTTGAAGAAATGTAAGTTAACGTAGATCCTGCCATGTTGATCATTGTGTGGACAGCACTCAACAGCAGTATCTATATAAACTGACATTTCATTAAACTGTTCATTTTTTGAAGAGTCGCTTTTGTGCCTAAAATATACTAAGGTTACTCGACTTTCATACAGTTAGAATCTCCTTGTTTTCGTTATTTATTTTACTTCTCTGTCACAATGCTTCAAGCAAGCTACAAGGTACTTCTTACATATTAATTATTTGTTTTTCAACAGACCATTTAACTGATTCACGCTTCGTTTAATTTCTTTTCTTTCATATATTTTTATATCTACTTTGTCGTTTTGTTTTAATGGTGATCACGCTGCAAAAGGCAGGTGTTAACCGTTTGAACTATTACTTTGTTTGTTCGTTTGCTTGTTTGTTAGTTTGTTTGTTCTAATGGTTGTTAAGACGTTTGAAAACAAGAGGTATCAACCGTTTAAACTAAGCTCTTTGAAATGTTCTAATTAAGATATAACCATTACCCATATTTCCGCCTCAGCAAACAACAAAACAAACTCTAACAGCACAAACAGGTCGACCACTCGACCTGCTGAAAATAGTAGTGAAACTCTCTCAAATAACACTTTACTTACTTAGCCTTTCACTCTGTAGGAGGAGCGACCACTGACGACTTTTCTCTACTGCTCTCGAGTCTAGGCTGTCTCTTCCAAGTCTTGTTGATATTGAATGGGCATCGATGCTTCTTCTGTAACTTTGCTTATTTTCTAGGTAATGGTGTTTGACCATACGCAAACCCATTCTGAACCGTATTTGAAAAAAAAAAGTAGGTAGGACACTAGACATTGCCCTCCTATACATTAAAAAGCATGTCATGACTGGAATATCTCTAGTCATAAGTCTTACCAATAAGGTTTGAGCTAGGCCTAAACGACAACAACAATAACAACAGCAACAACAAAAACAGCATCAGCAATGATCGAAAGGACAAAGCTCGAAACAGCAGCCAAATTTTATGAAAATAGGAGTGGCTGTGTGGTAAGTAGCTTGCTTACCAACCACATGGTTCCGAGTTCAGTCCCACTGCGTGGCACCTTGGGCAAGTGTCTTCTACTATAGCCTCGGGCCGAATAAAGCCTTGTGAGTGGATTTGGTAGACGGAAACTGAAAGAAGTCCGTCGTATATATGTATATATATATATATATATATATATATATATATATATATATATATATATATATATATATATATATATATGTATGTGTGTGTATATGTTTGTGTGTCTGTGTTTGTCCCCCCACCCAACATCGCTTGACAACCGATGCTGGTGTGTTTACGTCCCCGTAACTTAGCGGTTCGGCTAAAGAGACCGATAGAATAAGTACTAGGCTTACAAAGAATAAGTCCTGGGGTCGATTTGCTCGATTAAAAGGCGGTGCTCCAGCATGGCCACAGTCAAATGACTGAAACAAGTAAAAGAGTAAATAAATATCACATTTGGCTACCATTTCTAGCAATACGAGTGTACACGTAAAAGCTCCCCTTTTGACATCACAGTAATGGTGATGATAGTGGGGGCGAAGATGCAGATGATTGTTTTGTTGCTTATGTTTTGCTTCTCTGACGGTGTGTGGCTTAGTTGTTAGGGTATTCGGCTGACGCTCGAAAGGAGTTTGATACTAACGATGCGCGAAATTTTTTTGTCCCACGAGATTTCCGGACCTCAGTTTTTTTGCGTACAGTCAATCAAAACTCAACTATCGAACTAATTTATGAGCGCATAAGTGATGGGTGAGGAATGACCATGCTTCTTTTCTCTTATGATAATGCTTGTTGTTCTTGTTCTTGTTTGAACCAAGGCAGCCTTTTCGTAGTTATTTGTATTGTTTACTTTGTAAAACGTGGGAGCGCAATGGCCCAGTGGTTAGGGCAGCAGACTCGTGGTCATAGGATCGCAGTTTCGATTCCCAGACCGAGCGTTGTGAGTGTTTATTGAATGAAAACGCCTAAAGCTTCACGAGGCTCCGGCAGGGGATGGTGGCGAACCCTGCTGTACTCTTTCACCACAACTTTCTCTCACTCTTCCTGTTTATGTTGTGCCTGTAATTCAAAGGGTCAGCCTTGTCACACTGTGTCACGCTGAATATCCCCGAGAACTACGTTAAGAGTACACGTGTCTGTGGAGTGCTCAGCCACTTGCACGTTAATTTCACGAGCAGGCTGTTCCGTTGATCGGATCAACTGGAACCCTCGACGTCGTAAGCGACGGAGTGCCAACAACAACTTTGTAAAACAGTTAGGGGAGAGGATTGCTAGCACATTACACTCTACCCACATTTTCCCCATCCATATTTATACCATATGGGGTCCTAACAAAATCCGATAATAGGTATGGATGCAAATCTATCTAAAATCAGGCATAACTTGGCGATCGGTCGACTTACAACACCGTTCTTCGTCTTGTGTTTTAGTTGGTAGAGTGTGTTTATTAACTTGACAACAAGGTCAAGGTGAATTCTGATTGGCTGTATGCAAATGAGTTCATTACTGGGGTCTGGAACTTTCGTGGGGAAAAAAATTCGCCAGCGACGCGATCTGGTCTTGAGCAAGACACGTTATTTCAAGTTGCTTCAGTCCATTCACCTGGCAGAAATTAGTAGTACCTGTATTTCAAAGGGGCCAGATTTGTCCACATTCCGTATCACGCTGAATCTCCCTAATAACTACGTTAAGGGTACACGTGTCTGTGGAGTGCTCAGCCATTTGTACGTTAATTTCACGAACAGGCTTTCTTTCACACTGCCCTCTCTCTCTCTCTCTCTCTCGCTCATACACACACACACACACATTCTCTCCATCTCTCTGTCTCTGTCTGTCTGTCTCTCTCTCTCTCTGTCTGTCTCTGTCTCTGTCTCTGTCTCTCTCTCTCTCTCTCTCTCTCTCTTCATTGTTATTTTTTGCTCCGCCTTTTTCCTTTCCACTTTAAATATCTCTTCAAAATTGTATTTCTAACCTACGTAGTTTCTTTTCTCTTACTTTTACCCTCTCTTTATTTTAATAATACTTTTACTCCGCCTCGTCTCGCCTCGCATCCCCTAGCCCCGCCCACATTTGTTTTTCTTTCTTTTCGCCACCCAACCTCACACTCCCTCTTTTTGTCTTAATATATTTTTCTTTCCTGTCATTTATTTATTCCTTCTTTCTTCCTTCCTTTATCTCTCTGTTCCCTTTCTCATATATCACTGTTCTCTCTCACGTCTCTGCATCTACTATGAGTTCCGCCTACCCTCATGCCCCTCCTATCAGTGATACACCTAGTCTCATCCTTTTTCTGTCTCAATTCCTCTCTCCCTCTCTTATTTAATGCTAATAAAATTTTCCCTTTCTTTTTCTTCAACATATTTTTAATTCTTCACGCTCTGCTTGCATTCCTTTCATACCGATTATATATACACAAACATTGCACCGTTATAAATACATGTGTACGTCTGAGTGCGCGCGTTTTATATGTGTGTGTGTGTGTTTGTGTGTGTGTGTGGAGAGAGAGCGAGAGAGACAAATATAGAGAAAGAAAGAAAGAGAAACAGAGAGAGAGAGAAACATAGAGAGAGAGAGAGATAGATAAAGAGAGAGAGAGAGAGAGAGAGAGAGAGAGAGAGAGAGAGAGAGAGAGAGAG
>NC_068984.1:50701526-50703587 GCF_001194135.2 Octopus bimaculoides | reverse complement strand
TCTAGAATCCGAACTCTAAAATTGTTACACACATAGATACGCACAGCGTAATTTATTATATAAACAATATATGCGTATAAATTACGATTAAACCGGATGAAATATGTCACAGGGAATAACATTTTTATGACCGCCCAGCAGTAACTCTATTCAGCTGAATAGACATCAGTGATTGGTTGAAATTACAGAAATACAACAACTTTAACATGGAATAACTTGCGATGTACGTTTTTTTGTTAAGAAGACTAAGAGTAAAAGATGTTTTATATGACACATTCTACCAGTGTCCCAAGTTTCAAAGTGTTTCGTTAGTGTTTCGTTAAGAAAATACTGGTGCCCCCGTTTTGAAATAGATCCTTAGGCCGTACCTAAGTAGGCACTATTATTTCTTATTTTTTACTGCCCACAAGGGGCTATACACAGAGGGGACAAACAAGGACAAACAAACGGATTAAGTCGATTATATCGACCCCAGTGCGTAACTGGTACTTATTCAATCGACCCCGAAAGGATGAAAGGCAAAGTCGACCTCGGCGGAATTTGAACTCAGAACATAAAGACAGACGAAATACCGCGAAGCATTTCGTCCGGCGTGCTAATGTCTATGCCAGCTCGCCGCCTTTGTTTGAAGAATAGTTATTACAGATGGTGGAGGCCCTCAGCAGAGTGCTACAGTTCGCATCCTGCCAGCACCATTGCGCCCATTTGATTAGGCCGTACCTAAGTAGGCATTATTGGATACCTTACAACTCGCTGCTGAAAACGAAAGAAAGAAGACTAAATAATTGAAATAGGGATTTCCGAGTTTGGGTACTGATGACCTGATTACCAACTGAACAGTTGATGGTTCGTATCTTGTCACCGCTGCTTTTTTTATGTTCGCAGCCAAAAGCATTTGAGTTGTCCTCAACAGCTGAACCCATCTTTGTGTGTACCACATGGAGATAAATTTTACCACTAGAATAAGACAACGTTGATACAGATCATGGACCACTGAACAATAGTTAAATTCAAGGCCTTTTAAATTCAGGGACTATACCATAACTTGCCAAGGATTTTGTTAAAAATTTAACATGAAACAAACAAGGAGTAATGGGAAGACACGAAAGCCAACTGTTTAAAAGCAGTTTGGCAGAATCCTTTGCATGAATACGCGAATGGTTGTAGTGTATTCAACTAACAAGAGAGTTGCACTAGCACTTCAGTAGAAAAGACTTTGGTTTCGAGACTTTTTATGCAAAAGACTTCAGCAACGATGATTTAATTGAAATCGTGTATCGGGAGGAGGAGGAGAAGAAGGAGAAAAAGAAGAAGAAGAAGAAGAAGAAGAAGAAGAAGAAGAAGAAGAAGAAGAAGAGTAGTAGTAGTAGTAGTAGTAGTAGTAGTAGTAGTAGTAGTAGTAGTAGTAGTAGTAGTAGTAGTGGTAGTAGTAGTAGTAGTAGTAGTAGTAGTAGTCTCAAAGGCAAGAACTTGCTGAATATTTATTTGGTAGCGGAGATGTAGAGTCTGCCAAACAACGGTTAATAGATACAGACAGAACCGAATGTCGACAGAAGTATGTTTGTTCACCGAAGTTCAGATAATTAAGTTACTTGTTATCCCCAAATATATGCAGAGAAGAAAAAAAAAAGAAGAAAAATAATTATTCATTCGAAAATGATAAAAAATACACATTTGAATCTGAAATGGTTTAGCGCTACGAAAACTTGAAACAAGAACGACCGACTACTTGGATCTTTTGATTCAGAATAAGACAAAATCCTATAGAGATAAAAATCAAAGCGGTATGATAGTTTACTGTGAGTAGAAGATATTTCAAACGATTTAAACTGAATTATCCATTGAAGAATGAAGCTTTATCTTTTCATTCCTTTTATCTCATAGTAAGGAAGGAAGACAATGCTTGTGACCCATTACGGGGCCACGGGGACTGGTTGGAGGGGGAAAAAAAGGAGGTTGTTATCCTCAAACCGGAAGCCTAATTCGAAAGCCTGCAAGAAGGTGAACTCTACGAGAGGAACAAAGCTGTTAAATCGGGCGACGGGATGTCTATCACCCATG
>NC_068984.1:50698706-50700407 GCF_001194135.2 Octopus bimaculoides | reverse complement strand
ACACACACACACACACACACACACACACACACACACACACACACACACACATATATATATATATATACACAAAAATAAGAGGAATGACCATCAAAAGTGGACTCTTATATGCTAGAAATAGACATTTCACTCATCTACTAACTGCGTATATGATCATGCACTTACTGATATTTTAAATACTTTATTTGGAAAAACGGATGGCAAGGGGTGATCTCTCGATGGTCCATTAAAGTTGACGAAATGCTGGGAACACATTTGGCTATTTGCAGTGTAAACAAAGCCTTTCCTCACAAGTCTCGATCTCTGAAGCCAAATACGAGGAATAGCTACGTTTGCAGGATATCTATGTAGTGAAATAACTTTGCCGTCTACATTCTTCCTTCTATAGTGGCTGCATATACAACAGTAGTTGCGTGATTTCTTTGGAGACATATTAACCGGTCAGTACAGTACGTGAGTCGTTAGTCTGCGGAAGTTAAAGCAAGTCACTGAGCATGCGTACATGTCATACGGGAGAGTTCCAATCAGGGACGGATAACAACATTATACGAACCCCCTATAGTGTTAACACACACACACACATACAAACACGATGAGTTTTTAAATAGTTTTCGTATACCAAATTACACTCATTATCAACCTGCGTCTGCAGTACAAGACTACAAGTCTAAAGAATGATCAAATTTGGTGCCATATACGAGTTACAACACCAACCTTCCCTATTATTCATTTGTCCTGGTAAATAGTTTCTACTTGTTAGTGCTATTGTTGTATAGATACCTCACCGGACAGTTCCAGGGAGGAAGTGTTGAGATCTGTCAGTACCCGTTATTCATCTCGAGTTTTTCTCTGTTGTATGCCAAGGTTCAGAACAAGATTGTGGAGTATATTCCCTATACATGCGATGACATATTGATTCACTGAGTTCTCCAAAGAATAACGATGCGCAACAAAGGCGTTCTCAGTAGTTAAAGTTCCTGATTTGGGCTATTTCTTTTTGAAGAATACTTTTTGCAATTTAATGACCTATAGGGCAATTCTTCTTTGTTTTTTTTCTGTTTGTTTCTTTCTCTCCTTTCGGAAGAAATCGACAACGGTCAAGTATAGAAAGGGATGAACTTTGCTAGGTGTAAAAACGCCGTATGTTACAGCAAAACATCTACGACTCCACCAAGATTACTGTTTTATGTTTAGCTCGAAACAATAACATTCAAAAGTCCTTTCACGAATGAAAACTTTTTCGACATCACATTCAGCATGAAGTGAGAATTGTAGCAATTTTATCGCCATTATTTTCTTGCAAGGAACAAGGTTATCGGAAATGAATTAACAGATAGTTTCATCATCGCCTTAACTTTATGTTCTGCATACAAAAGACATCTGTGATTAATTAATGGCCTAATTAATATATTAAGTTGACACGCCAGCCTAAGACCCATCAAATTGTGTTCAACTGAAGACGTTTAATAATACCGAAGCATATCTGCAATAGTCACTGTTCTTACCAAAAGGTTCATTCCATACGATATGCCAATATTCAATTACTGATTAATTTGGAAAACGCAGTTGTCTCCCTTCCTGCTCCTGATAAAATTTACAAAATGAACCCAGTGAATATTTCTCTTCACTCCGTGTGTTACTTTAATTAAACAATTTTTTTGTTTGTATTTAGTATGTTTTCTTCCGCTTAACTATAAATAT
>NC_068984.1:50694560-50698337 GCF_001194135.2 Octopus bimaculoides | reverse complement strand
CATACATTCATACATACATACGTACATACATACATACATTCATACATACATACATACATATATACATGCATACGCACGTACGTATATCAGTTATTGACAGAATGGTAGGGGTGCCGTTGCGACACGTGGCTTTCCAAGGGCATTTTTAATTTAGTAGTGCTCATCCTCTTTGGATACAGCCGGTTTCATGAAAAGAGCGGAACGAGAGAAAGAGGGGGGGGGAGAGGGGGAGAAAAATCGACGCTAGCATTAGGCTGATACTTTATGCATCGACCCTGACTAGATACAAAACAAAGCTGACAGGTTTTGAACTCGGAACCGAGAGAACTAGAAAGAATAACACTATGTAATTCTATCTGGTGCCCTCACAATTTCGCCCGAATTACTACATTCACACATACAAACATTCATGCACACGTACACATACATACATACATACATACATAGAAGCATTCATGCACACATACATGCATACCTGCATACATAGTTATAAATAGATGCGCATCCGTAAGCAAGCACGTGTGTGTATGTGTGTGTGTGTGTGTGTATACGTGCGTGATTATCGTCTGGTTTCACCTCTGATTAAACATGGCTTCCATCAGTGATGATAGTGGCTCGTTTAAACTATCAGTGTTGTTATTTCCTGGTCGACTATCAAAACAAGACGCGATAACGGTGATTCCGGCAGGGAATATCAGCCATGAATGAACATCAATTAAGATAAGCTGGACATGATCGCGATACATTATTATACAGTAGCTCCATCCGCCCACGCATTTATACAAACGAACCCACGTGTAGGTACATAAAAACACATTGCATAACATGCGCACATAAAACCTCTAAAAAAATTCATCTATCTCACAAACATATATATCTGTGTGTGCGCGCGCGCGGATGTGTGTACATTTGATCTGTAGTTTGTAACTAGTAATAGAAGTTACTTAATACAGGAAGCAATTTCTGATATATATATATATATATATATATATATATATATATATATATATATGTGTGTGTGTGTGTGTATGCATATATAGGTATATATATATACATACATGTGTATGTTCCTATGTGTGTGTGTTTGTGTGTGTTATCATGATATCTTAGTTGAGTGATTCTGAAGATTTTACCAATTTACATACTATTATGGATTTATACTATATGTATTACTCTACTTAGAACATACTTACACCGCCGAATGACCTATACCTCAGAATGCTCCTCGAAAAAGTTGAAAACTTGGCAGACTGATGAGATGGAAAGTCTTATTTTTTATACTGTACCTTCTCCCACTGTTATGGAACATTATAATTTAAAGGCATGCAAATATCCTCCTAGAATAAAAGTTTTAGCTCCTTTGAGGCAGACCTCCTTGATTTAGTTACCAATATCAGATTCCGTGACTACCATAACTCTTTCCAAACTAAGCTGGAATCTGATTTTAGAAACTTTAGAAGCTCTGATAGGAAGTTCGTGTTTTCGGATAAGACCAACAAGCAGTATGAAGTTACTAACGATCTATATGACAAGTTGCTAAATTTCCACTAAATATACGAAAGCTAACATAGATAGATACCATGATATTAATGACGAGGGTAAATTCTCCAATAAACGTAGCGATGATAGATTAGAATACTTAGCAAAAAGGGAAGCTTTTATCACTCTAAAAGACCATAAACCTAATTTTCGTAATAAACTCACTTGCCGAATGTTAAACCCAGCGAGGACTGAAATCGGTTTAGTAGCTAAAAATATACTAAGAAACAATATCGTAATTAGAGAGATCACTCGGCTACAACAACGGGATAACAGTTTTACTGTAATAGATTGGCTTAAGAACATTCAGAATAAGCGTGGATTTACTCAGTTCTATATTATAGATTTTTATTCCTCTCTATCGAGATCGCTACTTGATAAGGCGATCGAGTTCGCTATATCACATGTTGATATAAACCTTGTAGACCTAGACTTCATCACGCATGCGATAAAAGCACCCCTGTTTAGTTGGGGCTCAGCATAGGTAAAAAAAGTTCGATACTGATGAATTGTTCGATGTATCGATGGGATCATATGACAGTGCTGACGTCTGCGTTGTTGTAGGTCTCTTTGTGTTAAACACATTGAGATCCAAGTACCCAACCCACACGTTAGTCTGCATCGAGACGATGGATTTGGTATTTCCTATGGCTATGATGGTCAGACACTAGATAAATTTAGGAAACAGCTCATCTCCACCTTTAGTCAATTAAGCCTTAAAATCACAGTCGCTACTAATCTGTCAAAAGTCGATTTTTTGTTTACATGTTTCTCTAGATCTAAATACTTCTATTAAAGCTTACCATTAACTCACCGAGAGACTTTCCTGCATACACAAACAGTCTTGTCACCCCGGCCCCATAGTGTTTAAAATCCTGATAGGGAACATTAGCAACAGAATATCAAACCTTCCTTCCTCTAAAGAAATATTTGATGAAGGCAGCCCTCTACCACTACAATGCTATAGCCACTAGTGGCGTTAATGATGAATTAATTTACAAACCCTTGAGCAATAATACGAATAACAAAAATAGACCTAAAACTAGACCTAGGAGGATAATTTCGTTCGCCCCCACCATTTCCCTTAATGTTAAAACCAACATAAGTAAAAGATTGCTGTCTCTTTTAGAAAAACATTTTCTCGTAAATCACAGATACAGAAAAATATTCAACAGGCGCTCAGTCAAATTATCATATAGCTGCTGACCCAATATGAAAAGCATCATCACACGCAAACATCACCAAGAGCCTACTCCCTGTTGAAACTGTCATGGTCCAGGTACCTGTCCATCCGACAAGGGATACATGATTAACCCCGTCATATATGAAACAGGTTACAGCAACGCTAGATGATAACGTATGCAAAAAGAAGAGCTACATCGGGAAGAGCTCGAGGGTTGAGTGAAGACACCAGACGTGATACAAAATGCTGTCTGGGTTGTTTTCATCGCATGAAACTATTAGTAGCTCATAAAAATATATATTGTATTTATTAAATAATATTGATCTCTCACCAGTTGGAGTACTTTTTGCTGATCTAATACACACACCCATTCACACAGACATGCACACACACATACGCACACACACACACACATACACTTAAGGCGGCGAACTGGCAGAAACGTTAGCACGCCGGGCGAAATGCTTAGCGGTAGTTCGTCTGCCGCTACGTTCTGAGTTCAAATTCCGCCGAGGTCGACTTTGCCTTTCATCCTTTCGGGGTCGATCAAATAAGTACCAGTTACGCACTGGGGTTGGTATAATCGACTTAATCCGTTTGTCTGTCCTTGTTTGTCCCCTCTGTGTGTAGCCCCTTGTGGGTAGTAAAGAAATAACACATACACACACAACAGTGTGTGTGTATGTATGTATATATGCATATATTTATGTATATATATATATGGATGTATATATATATCTATGTATGCATATATATATGTATGTGTATATATATGAATAATATATATGTATATATATATATATATATATATATATATATATATGTGTATGTATATATTTGTATATATATATATATATATGTATGTATATATGTATATATATGTATATATATATAACTTCCCTTGGCAAATACAGACAGGACACAGAAGTGTGTCGATAGCCAGCTGGAGGAGATGTCCTCCTGGGGCTAAATGCAACAGTAACATCCACCCCTCGGGGTCAGCCACATTTAAGTGGCAAATATACTTCACTTTATCGTGCAGTTACTGTTAATAC
>NC_068984.1:50684259-50690068 GCF_001194135.2 Octopus bimaculoides | reverse complement strand
TGTATATACGCACACATATACATATGCATATGCTCGTATGTAAACACACACACATATATGTGTGTGTGTGCGTTTGTCCCTCTCACCATCGTCTAACGGTGAATTGATACAACGTCTTAGATACATATATGCACATATATAACCTTGCTTATACATATATATACAAGTACACACAATCATATTGACACTCACACACACTCACAAATATACGTATAATCTTAAAGTATACACGCATATACGCTTATCCAACATTATACCTATACATATATACACACACACATACACACATACATATATACAAATATATATGACACTAATACAAGGATAAAGGTTAAAATTCAAATATGCATTTTTTTTTTAATTATAACCTTTTTTTTTCACACATAAACATACCACACATAGATGTATCTACACATACTCATATCTACACATACTCATACGCACATGCATGCACACACTCATATAGTCACATACACAACGCACAACACATACACACATGTGCACACACACATACATCTACACATACGTACATACATATCAAACTATATACGCTCATATATATATACCAGAGTAAGCACATGAAATGTGCAAAAAAAAATGTCCAATGAACGGGAACGTGAAACTCAGAGTAACAGTTTTTTGTTATATTTCTGCTGCTTTTAAATAAAGTATATATATATATATATATATATATATATTACAAGATTTTCAGGAACATTTAGCTTCAAAACGCGAGGAATCCCTACACATACGCACGCACTCACGCACGCACACACACACACGCATAAGGGACATAAATCTTGTATTTTAAATTACAAAGTTGTTTCCCCTAGACAACGTCAAATAATCGTAGGTTAACTGGAATAGTTTAAGCCGACAGTTGCAGCATTGTCATAATAGTCACAACTGCACATTGTCAAAGGTTTTTGAAGTACTCACACACTACCACATTATAGTCTTGCATGAACATCTCTGTCTATTGACTACGGATTCCCTCGGTTAATGTTTACAAGTACACCGGCACGAAAATATCGACCTTTTTTTGGGGGGGGGGATTTTTTCAGCGGTTTCCTTTGTTTTCGATGGCAGAGTTTATGAATATGCCAAAAACCATGTTTTCAAAATTTTTACTTACCCACTCCCCACCACAAATTTTTAAATCTTAACTTTCTTTCGAATTTCTTTTTTCAATCTACGTGGAAAAATATAGAAAAAAAAAAGAGAATAATTAATAAGTCTTAAGCCCCCAACAATAATTTAATATAAGTCCCATACCTATGAATTCGTAAAATTAAAGATTGGTTATTTCTCTACTTTCAAATGCGCAAGTAGTCCTCAAGAATTTACAACGTATGCCTCACCTCTGCTCGTTGCCCTATCTCCCTCAACTTACTACCTCAAAATTTAATAAAAATGGAAAATTAGATATACTAGTCACTTGCGTAAAAAGTGACAAAGAAAAACGGATGTATACAGATAGAAATGCCTTTGATTATAAGGCTGCTTAATCATGGATTAATTATGGATTTTTAAGGACTACGTTAGCAAGCAATTTCACATTTCCTCGCGAGGGAGGAGTTTCTTACTTCTTTCATGGAGGGGGCGTTACGATTAGCAGTTGAACCAACCAAGAAGCCAAACCTCCCTCACATTTACATCACACAGTTTTTTAAAAATGCATGCGGTATTTGAAGTATTCTATCTGCGAAAAAGTAATGAGTAAGTAAAAGAAAAAATGGTTAGACTCAATGCCTTTAATCAAAAGTTTGTTTGGTCAACTACAATTAATTAGATACCGCGCAGCAGCAACAATACATATCGGTAAAGTTTTAATGTGGGAACATTCTAACCTGTCACCGGTCTCCACAGCAGTATGTGGCGGTAACTCTCGTTGATTGTATAAAATGTGATATTTTTTTACCTACTAAATTAGTTTTGTTTATATACGGAGAAGAATTTAAAGAAATGCCGCTCTTAGAATATGAAAAAGAAATATTTTTGAATTGTTTCCACGACGATGGATTACTTATTATGTCACAGTAAGTTCTTCAGATTTTTTTTATTGGATTATTTTTATGAAAGTCGTATAAGTGAAATTATGAATAAGTTCACAAGTTTTTAGATCATACATTCAGTCTTGCTGTGGAAATAGACATCAGTGCTCTCTCTGCCGGATGAATCCGAGAACAGCTTGACGAGTTTCGACTGTCAAGTCTGTTTACGTGTGTTCAGCCTTATATCACAGTGTCTCCATATACACGCTGTCTCTGACTTTACTCAATAAAGTTATTATGTAACTTCAGTAAATATGTGTCTTACCGAATAATGCACAGACCCATTTTTTTATGTTATCAATTAGTACTGAAATACTTTTTTAGCATTGGTATTAGTAATATGAAGAAGTGTGGGGGGCACAATATGTTTTTTTACTTTGAGAAAAAAATAATTGTTTTTACAAATGTTCACTAACTTACAAAAACTATATCAGCTAAGCAAATGATCTCTAAAAGCATTATAACATATTCAGCGCACTATTTCAGAAAATTAACGGTACTACTAAAGCAGCGCGGACCCGAACGCGCAGTCGCGCGTCCGCGCTAGCTAGTCTTGAGTAGTCGATCCTAACCCTAACCCTAACCCTATCCCTAACTCTAACCCTGTCCCTAACCCTAACCCTATCCCTAACCCGCGTGTGAAAATGAATACGTGTTTAGGGTTAGGAATAGGGTTAGGGTTAGGATCGACCACTCACGACTAGCTAGCGCGGACGCGCGACCGCGCGTTCGGGTCCGCGCTGCTTTAGTAGTACCTCATCCATTCTTAGACATCAGAAATTCAGCAAAATTTCGAAAAAAAGTTAAATTTAAAAATTTGGGGTGGAGTGGGGGGGTAATTGAAAATTTTGAAAACATATTCAGAATCTCCATGAACGATGACATAGGAATCCGCTGAAAAAATTCCCCCAAAAATAAGGTCGATTTTTTCGTGCCGGTGTACTTGTAAACATTCCCTCTTATCGGCAAGAACTCGTTGTTGTTCTTTAGCTTAGCTAAGGCTTGATTAAGCAGCCTTATAATCAAAGGCATTTCTACCTGTATACATACGTTTTTCTTTGTCACTTTTTACTCAAGTGACTAGTATATCTAATTTTCCTTTTTTTATAAAATTTTGAGGTAGTAAGTTGAAGGAGATAGGGCAACGAGCAGAGGTGGGGCATGCGTTGTAAATTCTTGAGGACTACTTGTGCATTTGAAAGTAAAGAAATAACCAATCTTTAATATCTAGGTTAAATAAAAGAGGATCAAGGAAAAATGGCACATGATATGAAATTAGCAAAACTTGACTAAGTCTAAAAAGTCAATAAAATATTCTCTACAGCTTCTTCACGATTTGCTGGAGTGACTCTTCCTGATATATTTATGCACCATACAGATAAAAGAAATAAATTGACATTATTACTCATTTTGCCCCACCTCCCCTTTAGACCATTGTTTTTGAAAAATTGAAAATTATCAAATTAGACATTAGTGTGGGGGAAAAACTGACTTGGAATCCAAAAATGAAATCAAACCAAATGCATACATATATATGCAGATTAGCAGGGTTGTTAGAGCACCAGATAAAATGCTCACTAGCATATTCTTTTCACATACATGTATACAGAGATAAGGAGAGGACGGGAGATGACTGCAATGATAGAATATTAAGACAGAACCCTGAGATCAATGAAACCAACTATTTTTTGTGTGACTGACAAGTCCTGTCTTCATTATTATTATTATAATTATTATTTCTAAGGCAGTGAGCTGGCAGAATTGTTAGCATGCCAGGCAAAATGCTTAGCAACATCTCATCTGTCTTTACATTCTGAGTTCAAATTCTGCCAAAGTCAGCTTTGTCTTTCATCCTTTTGGGATTGATAAAATAAGTAGCAGTTGGGCACTGAGGTTGAAGTAATCAACTTACCCTCTCCCTGCAAACTTTCTGGTCTTGTACCAAACTTTGAAACCATTATTATTATTATTTACATTTTTGGCTGATTCTCCCAGTTTGCTGAGTCTTGTGACATAATATTGATCATCATTATTACTGTTGCTTTTATTTATTTCAGGGGCCTTGGTCTTGAAAGAATATTGATAAACCTAATAAAGGTCTACTGTGACCCTGGAAATCTTGTCTTTGTGCTGAATAATAATAATGTGGAAGAGGTAATGCAAAGTGTTTCTAGTTTTATTTCTATTTTATGTTTTATGCGTTAAGAATAAATATGCAAGACATTGTTTTGATTCTCGCTGTCAACTGTGCATCCTACCATTTGTTATTGGTTGGCAGTTCATATCGACAAATAATTTGTTTGCTGAAGTTATAAACAGACTCTTGTTAGATTCATTCATCCAGGGTACCTTTGACTAACAAAACACAATGATGTGAAAACACTGGGTGTTTCAGAGTCTCCTTATGCTAATGAATCTAGTGTGTTATGAAAACACATTTCTCTGAAAGGAGTTATTATCCTATGGTGAAACACAACAGCAATTAGTATAGTCTTCAAATCAGCAGGTTGTAGTTTCATTATGTCAGGTTTATGTATTGCATTGTAAATAAGGTCTCTGTAAACTGTGTTTAATCCAAGCAGACTCAACCCAGTGAGGAAATTTTGTTTAAATATGAAGCAGATATTAGGTGCAGGTATGGCTGTAGCAGAGTTTTATACCACTCTGTGGCACCTTAGACAACTATAATAACCTTAGACACACCAATGGCCTGTGAATGGAACTGTTAGGCAGAAACTATACAGAAGCCATTTGCATAAGAAATATGTGTGCATGTTGACATGTTGTGTCTTTGCATGACACCACTTGAGCAAGATGGTGATTGGTGATGTCATGCTTTCATTCCCTGCATGCTATATGTTCTATAGCATTGTCATTTTGAAGACAAGACCTATGATGTAAAGATATCTTACATGAAAAACATGAGTTGGTTAGAGGAAGGGCATTAGGCCATAAAATACTGCCTCAAGTAAGTTTGCCCAGTTCCTGCTAGCATGGAAACCTGATGTAAAAACACAAATGATTGAATATATCCATGAGATCCAACGTTTTTAGAGTTGATTGTTTTCACATTTTATTTAATATTTTTGTATCATCAATACCTTCTTTTGTCAATAGTAATTTTCATTCAGCAGATGCTGTGTCAGTTTATACTATACACCTGTACCAGTGCAGCTTCCACTTCTATATACACTAGCTCATGTTTTGTAATGCCTGGACTGTAACGAGACAGAAAATAAATTCTAAAATATAAAATATTTGTAAAGATCATTAAATATTCATGATCTCAACTGTCATTGATAACAATATCAACAACAATAATATTTTTCTGTTTCATATTGATTTTCAAGGATTACATTTGTGATCATCTAAAGGCTGATGGTGTGAAGGAAGTACCTAAAGTCATAACAAATGAATTTACTGCACCAAACAGGTAAGACAGTGAGACAGACTATAAGTTGGAAAACCAGCGATTTGGTGTTATCTGAAAATAAGAGGTCAATGTTGAAGTTTGCTTCAATTTTTTTTTTCAAATTTAAAAAGCTGTACTCTTTTTGTTTTTTACAAAAATCTTCTTTTCCTTCATCATCATCATCATCATCGTTTAACGTCCGCTTTCCATGCTAGCATGGGTTGGACGATTTGACTGAGGACTGGTGAAACCGGATGGCAACACCAGGCTCCAATCTAATTTGGGCAGAGTTTCTACAGCTGGATGCCCTTCCTAACGCCAACCACTCAGAGAGTGTAGTGGG
>NC_068984.1:50671207-50682775 GCF_001194135.2 Octopus bimaculoides | reverse complement strand
CAGGTACAGAGGTTTATCCTTAGCTAGGTATTTCTCCTGCAGCTGTCTCACTAGAAATAAGGCATCAGTAGTGCTTTTACCTGGCACGAACCCAAACTGCATCTCATCTAAATTGATTCGCTCCCTAATTAGTTGGGCTATGACCCTCTCTGTAACTTTCATAACCTGATCTAACAGCTTGATGCCTCTGTAATTATTTGTATCTAAAGCGTCACCTTTACCTTTGTAGCAGTTGACTATGATGCTGCTACACCAGTCATTGGGTATGACTCCTTCGTGTATCACCTGGTTCGTAATACGGGTGACTAGGCTATAGCCAACACTGCCAGATATTTTGAGCATCTCTGCAGTGATTCCTGATGGGCCAGGGGCTTTCCCGGTCTTCATACTCCTTCATATTTATCAAAATAATCCTGTTTATTGTTATCATTGTACTAATTTATGAAAATATCAGGGAAAGCCTAATTGTATCATCTAACATATGAGGTCTCATCAGTAAGTATCTGGAATGTTGCCATAGTAACAAGACTAAAGCACGCAGAGTGAAGCCATTTGGTAAAGATTGACCTTGAACTCTACTGTATGTGTGCACTAAATTTTAACATTCTAGCTCACTTCTGCTGTTTACAGACAGGTTTTAATTTAGGTCACTATGAAACAGAATTTGTATCAGAGAACCAAGTAAAAGATAAAAAGATAAAAGGTAACTGAAAAATAATAATAAATTGAAATATTGTGTGTTTCCTTTAGTGGCTGATTTGTTCAATTTTGAGTTTTTTAAATTGAATTTTTTAGGCAGAAAATTTACACAGAAGGAGGTGTGTTGTTTGTGACTTCAAGAATTCTTGTCGTTGACTTTCTCACAGAAAATATTCCAGCAAACCTCATCACAGGCATTATCGTCTGTAAAGCTCATAAGTAAGATGTTCTAGATCTTTCTAATGTTATTTTCTTTTGTTTATCTTTTTGCTAAATGTTTTTTTCTTTTCTTTTAATCAAATTCTAGTTTGTTTGATTTGTAAGAGTTAAAATCATATTGGATAAGAATATTGAATGTATTTTGCTGAGTTTCTAAATTGCACACTTTGCTTCACAGTTTACCAAGCTGTCAAAAATAGGTTCCAGATCAGCTGAGAAAGTTAACTTTTGATAAACTAGCAACCTATCCAGTGTGAGAGTTGTTGCCCATTTGCTTACAGATGAATGAAGCACCAGCTCTACAGAAACCTGAGCTATATGAATAGTTTTAACACACTTTTAATTACAACTGTTGCGCTTCTTGTTGCTGTGGCTTCTAATACTATTATTATTATTCTCATGCAAATGTTAGCAGTAAGCCAGCTTAGTTCACAACAGATTTGTTACCAAGTATCTGTCAAATTACATCACCTATGTTTAGTCATCATCATCATCATCATCATCGTTTAACGTCCGCTTTCCATACTAACATGGCTTGGCTGATTTGACTGAGGACTGGTGAACCAGATGGCTACACCAGGCTCCAATCTGATTTGGCAGGGCCTGGTGTAACCATCTGGTTTTAGTGTGTATCTAAATTAAGTACTAGTTGCGTACTGGGTCAATATAATCGACTGGCCCCTGCCCGCAAAATTTCAGGCCTTGTGCCTATAGTAGAAAGGATTATTAAGTGGGTAAATTAACATGGTATTTTCATAGAAGGTTCTAATTTAGATCAATTTAACCCATTAGCATTCAAATTATTCTGTCAAATGTAATGCTTTTCATTCACATTGTTTTGAATTTATCAAACAATATCATTGTAGCTTTGAGCTTTCAATGATGTAATTGTATAGTTTTAGAATGGCATTGCATGGTAGGTGTGAGGAGCTCGATCTGATTAGTTTGAACATAAAACAAGTAGAGTATTTGGGCCAGGTATGGCCAGTTTAAATGCTAAAGGGTTTAAAATATGAAATTTGTATTCTGGAACCAGGTTGGTCTCGAGTGGGTTGGTATCAAAAGGCTAAGTCTTCTAACCATAAATTCTTCCACGATTTGAATTGAGTTTGCATTTCATATTTCTTGCCCTCTTCAGTGTTGATAGTGTATTAAGCTTGATTTTTTTCTCAGTCAGTTACTTTCTTTCCTCTACAAAAAATAAAAAAGTAAATGAACTTGTATATCTATTCTGTATGAGTTAAATGTGTTTCTTTCATTTCTTTGGTCAAATTTCACTAGAGTGTTGACTATACCATTCATCCTTCACTCTACTTTGATAAAATAAGTTAATAAACTCTTGTACTTGCCACTGGTGATAATAGTGGAGGTGGTGGTGGTAATGATTATGATGATGAATATATCTTAGTCAACTCTACTGGAGTAGAGTTCTGATATGAAGTAACTGACTGGAAGTACCTCACAACCTCCTAGATGTAAATTGTAATTCACTCAGTATCTTCTTTATGCATTTATCAGTTTGTACAGATATCAAGAATTAACTACCAAATCTTTTGAAAATATTTTCACTTAAGTGTTATGTCTTCTGCTTGAAAATTCTTCAACTGATTCATTCTAGAATCCAAGTGGAATGCCTGTAGTGAATGTGAGCCACATGACATTGACGTTTTTGCAATCCCATTTCATCTCTGTCGTTAAGATGGGAGGTATATGTCTCAAATTATTGTGAAAGAATTTTTTTTTTCCTTTCTTTTTAAATTTTTCAAGGGCAATGTTTTTTTTACTGAAGATAAATAATTATTTTTTCTGATTTTTAGAATCTTGGATTCATGTCAGGAAGCATTTATTCTCAGACTTTATCGACAGAAAAACAAAGTAAGTGGAAATTCTGAGTTTAAAGTATATCCCATTATATTCTAATTAGATAAGAAAACTAAAAGTTTGAAGAGGTAACTTACAAAGCAATTTTAACATACCTCACTTATCCATGGTTGCTTTCAACTAATATATCCAATACCTTATAAAATATTGATTCCAGATTTTGGCTCAAGGGCAGCAATTTTTGGGGAGAGGCTAAGTCAGTTACATCAATACTCAACTGGTACTTAGTTCATCAACCTCGAAAGAATGAAAAGCAAAGTCGACCTTGACAGAACTTGAACTCAGAACATAAAGATAGATAAATACCTTATAAAAATATTGGCAACATACTATTGTAGTATCAATCTTCCTTCTCTCTCTTCTCTTTGTTTCTATTATTATGGGGAGAAAGCATACACATGTACCTCAGAAGAGTGTAGTCCCTTTGCCAATTTCCTCTAAATCTTGTAGTCTGAGCTGGGTTATTGTTGTGTTGACGCCCCCAGGCAAAGAAGTAAGATCTCCCAAGACATATAAATAGAGGTAGTCTGGCCGTGGTAGGAGTGTTGAGTAGCAGTTGTGTAGCGGTTGAGTAGAGATCATCCAAAGGTGCTAGATAGCAATAGCTTGAGACAACAGTTATAAAACACAAAGGTCAAAATCCATAGTAATTACAGTAATGTTGCATCACCTTGACTTTTGCATTTTCTGTCATCATCCATTCTATTTCCTATTTTCTATGCTGGTATATGTTGGACTTGTTGACAGTAATACAGCTTCTTCCCAATCTTTTTGATTGTGTCTCTTAGGAAGCTAAATAAATGGACCGAGTTGAAATCTAGATATTACATGTTCATTATCATCATCATCCACTATCACATTGCACCTCCCCTACATAACCTGTATGGCTGTAAAATGCAATATGTTTGCAGAGCTAATTGAAGCATAGTCTAATTGGATGTAATAATCTTGTAATTTATCTTGCTACTACATCTGTGTCATAAGGTTTCCGTTGTTCAGATGGGGTTAATTACAATTATTCAACAACAAAAATAACATTTTTAATGCTTTGGCAGCAGTATTCATGTTCTGTTCTAAATACTAAATATTTATCTGTTATAGACTGGTTTTATCAAGGCTTTTTCTGACCGGCCTTCTGGTTTCACAACTGGTTTTGCCCATGTTGAAAACGTAATGAAAAATCTTTTTCTCAAGAAACTGTTCTTGTGGCCACGGTTCCATGCTAATGTTGCAAGCTGCTTAGATAAACATAAGGTAAGATTTCATTTAAAACTGTTGATTTATGTTAATAATTTTGTTTCTATTTTTGTATGTGTTTTGTTTCATTTACATCCTGTGATCGTCATTTACTTTTGTACTAATATATAGTTAGATTGAAGAATCAGCACTGGATCAAAGTGGGCTGTGATCAGTTTAGTGGATGTTAACCTGAGCAGACATTTCTTTTTTTTTAGAAATAATACATTTCTAAATCTCTCAGAGAGATTTATGCAGTAGTAATACGATGTAGTTGTATGCTGTCAACTTAATGTGGCAGTCCCCTGAAGGGAATAATACTACTGTTGGTTAGACCTAGGAAGCTGCACCGCTTCCTGTCGGCCTTGACACATTTCCCGTGTCCTTATGTTTACAAGGGGGAGACAAGCACCTCCACCCAGCTAAGCCTGCATCCAGAGATATGTCACATTAAGTTGACAGCATACAACTACTTCATCGTATTGCTACGGCATAAATCTCTCTGAGAGATTTAGAAATGTATTATTTCCATTTTTGAAATCAGTGAATGTATATCACTAGAATTATTATATGTTTACAAGAGCTTGACAGGCATCTTCGACTAGCAGGTCATGCAACTCCAGACTGATGACAAGCAAAGACTCAGAAACATGTCTCTGGATGCAGGCTAAGCTGGGTGGAGGTGCTTGTCTCCCCCTTGTAAACATAAGGACACAGGAAATGTGGCAAGGCCGACAGGAAGCGGTGCAGCTTCCTAGGTCTAACCAACAGTAGTATTATTCCCTTCAGGGGACTCTCACATGAAGTTGACAGCATACAACTACTTCAGACATTTCTTTTATTGATGCTTATCCCTGAGTCAGTCCTGATTGAGCAGATCTTTTATCAGAAATTCTAGCCATGATAATCTCATGTGCTACATTTTTTTAGCTTCCTTTCTATTTTAAGACAGTTGGATGTGATTTGAAATGATTTGGTTACCATTTCTAACAAGTCAGAGGCCACATACATACCTTCTTATTGACTTGCATAAATAGCAGTATATCAATGTTGTCTAAAAAGGTATTAAGGAATGCATAACAATTTGGTTGAAGGACAAGCAGATTAATATATAGATGGTAAAGCAGATTAATATATAGACGGTAGAAAGTAAATATATACTTATTGGTCTAATAATTTCTTAGCTAGTCAACTGGTAACCACTCTTCTTTTACTCAAAAAGCACACATTCCTCAATAACTCTGCTGGCCACTCTTGATGACTTAGAGTTGCATCAGCAATGATGTTGTTGATCTCTGTCTTAGCTATTACTATGATTATGATAAATTTTCTTTAGTTTGTCTCTTGTCTTTCCATTCTTTATTCACTCATTTTAAATGTTTCATTTTTTGCTTCTGTGATTCATTTCTTGTTTTTCTTTTGTTTTAGATAGAGGTTGTTGAGCTGCACATCCAGATGACTAGTACAATGGTTGCTTGCCAAACAGCTCTTCTTGATCTTATTAATGCCTGCATCTCTGATCTCAAAAGATTTACCTCTGCTGTAGGTGATATTTTATTCTGTGGTAATACAGGTTTCTTCTAATATTGCCTCAAGGTTACAAATTTATAGTAAAAGAGTGGCATCAATTCAATTGACTGCAATATGTTACTGGTACTTTTCTGGTACCTTAGTAAGATTTGAACTTAGAACATAAAAAAGAAGTTTAACTAAACCCTGCAAAGCATTTTTCTTTGTTTGGCTCTCCACCTATTCTGTCATCCTGTGTTGTAATATTTTCTGTTTTTTAGAAAAACATCATTAATAAATAACAAAAATTAAAATTCCTGATGTTGTTACAAGACAACACATTTCTTGGGAAGAAACATTTGATTAAATCAACCACTGAGGAATAAAAGATAAAACCAACTTAAACGAGATTTGAAACTGAATATATAAAAATGATTTTGTAACCTCCATTTCTTTGTAATCAAAGGAAATTAACAACAACAGTAATGATGATTATGATTTCTTAGTTTAGAGCAAATCCACAAATCTAAGAGCAGGACTATGTTCATGTTAATGCACTGCAGTGCATGATCGATAATTTACTGATACAAAAGAAGACATTCTAGTGGCCTGTCTTTTATTTGTATCTTCTATTTTTCACTTCTTTCAGTCATTAGACTGCAGTCATATTGGGGCGCCAGCTTAGTATATTCATTTTTATCATTTCGATAAACTTTTTCTTTCTTCTATCTTCTTCAGATTGATTTTGACGAGATAACAGTGGAAAATGCGATTGGCAAGTCCTTTGATATTATGATTCGACATCAACTGAATCCTATTTGGAACCAGCTCAGCAGCAAAGCCAAGCAGATTGTCTCTGATCTCAAAACCTTGAGGATGATTTGCCAGTAAGTCTGTCAGCATTATCACTCTTTTCCGTGCAAGGTTGTTTACTAAATGTTTTAGGATATTGCAGTGGAGATGTTGAACCTTTCGTAAATCTGAGACAAATCTTAGTATAAATTATCTAACTCTTTACATATCTTTTTGATTCATTGGGCTGGTGCTTATCATCATTGCTGCGGCATTAAGGAGACAGGAAATACCTTTTTACCCCAACAAAACACATTAAACCTTTGCCTCCTCAGTACTGAAGTTCTTGGGAATTCTGTCCCTCCTTCAAAGAATTTAAACTGAACGTTAATTCTACTAGTCTGGGGTCCTTCTTACAAAAGCCATGTTCATTGCCATTCTCTGTCTAATTAATAATTTAAAAACAAACAAATCAAAATCTGCTGTAGCATTGACAAGATCCGAGTTGCTAACCTCTCAGCTTGCTACCTCTATCACTATCATACCATCCATACTCTCCTACTTTATAATAAGTGATATAGTTACAAAACTCAAGGCTACATAGTTTAGGTGTTTGGTATCAGTTTCTTCTGTAGCATTATGTAATATATTTACCACATTAATTAGAAGTAATGAATTTAAGTAGTTGTACTCAATATAGTAGTTGTACTTGGTGTCAGCTATTAAAAAATAAAAGGCAATGTAGACCTGGTAAGATTTAAACCGGGTTTTTGTTTAATCAGCCTAACTGGAATAAGCAGAGTTATGTCTCTTGTTCGTGACACTACACAATAAACTGTTGTAAATCTGAATTTTGTTGTTGTAGTAATCTCTAGTATCTTGGAGTGAATCAAGCTTGATTCACCTAAATTGGTTAGAGTATGGTAGTATAAATTATCTAAAAGATCAGCTCAGATCATGAGGTGAACCGTGCAGCCAGGGCTTTTAACTAAATAACTGATTGCTTTTAAGTATTCCATATCTCTAATGAATATTGATCATTTAATGGATAGTGATTCTCTGAAGTGTATAACATACACACAAGTGTGCATGTTTATATGCATATGTCTGTTTGTATGTAAGTATTTGTTTACATCTGTGTATGTAAATATGTCATATATACATGCTATCTGTCTGTCTGTCTTTCCCTCTCCACTCTCACACAAATACATTTCAAGAATCCTCTCATTTGTTTGTTTATCTATGTTAATTGTTATTTCTTTTCCAGAGATTTGACCCAATATGACTGTGTCACATTTTTTAGTGTGGTGAATTCTATTTGGTAAGTAAATTTTGATATATTTATATGTACATTGAAATTTTTCTGGTATTAGAAGCAATATATATATATATATATGTGTGTGTGTGTGTGTGTGTACATCTGTAATAAAAGCTACCCATTTCAAGCTATATAGTGATTGATAATGAGAAAGACATTAGCTGTAAAATTATACTGTATAAAATCAAAGGAAGAATGAAAGAGAAGTGAATTCTGCAAACTGTTGCAGAGACATCTTTGTCTGGGAGAGTAGTAAGTCCGAATAAAATCTGATATGGGGTAGAAGATCTTTAATCTTGATGCATGTAACCTCACTTGTCTCAGTGATGTAAGACACATAATATACATTATACACAGTAGATTGTATAATCTTCTAACATCTTTATGTTGTAGAATGATCATTGAAGACTTGAGTAAACTGGCTAGGTGTATTTATTCTTTGCAAAAAAAAACAAAAAAACACATAAAAAGAAATCAAAATGAAAACTAAAGTAATAGAGGTTTACAACAAACAAGAAATTATTGTGTATTTCAGTACAAGTGAGAAAACATTTGGGGAAAATTCTGGTTGGCTTTTTCTGGACTCAGCTGATAGTCTGATTGTGGTGAGTTATTTCTTTTCTTAATATTAAGCAAATCTATAAATTTACAAGTGCTATCCCACTGAACCAGTATGGTGGTGCCTCTAAAATATGTAAAGAAAATGAGAGAAAAAAAGAAAAGCAAAACAAAGAAAATCTATATTGTAATTAAGAAATGTGGTGTTTTAACTGTAAATTTATGCCTTATCATTATTGTCACTATTGTTGATTAGGACTCAATATATGATGAAGATTATTGTGGGCATTGTTCAATTTTGAGAACTGAAAGCAACCTTGAGTTTGTGAAAAGCCTACTTGAAGCAGATTCAAAGATGACAACAAGAAACACTACATGTATGTGGAAAGCTTAGTTCTGCAAATACTTCAGAAACCTTTGAAGATGTGCAAGAGTAGTTTTAGGTGGATTCCTTATATTTTGACAAGTATTCATTGGCAAAAAAAGAGTTGAGATGTGCAACAATTGCAGTGATATTTCTGACAATGATCTCTAAAGATTTTTCACAGCAAATTTTACTGGTAATGAGACATGGCTTCTGGATATTATTCAACAAAGAAACAACAATTCATAGAATGGGGTATTAAAGTATATTGACATCCCATCAAACAAATAATAGCAAAGTCAATTCAGGCAGGATGACAGTATGTGTGTTTTATGAATCTAAAGGTGTTTATGTTGAATATCTCAATGCAGATGACATTATGACTTAAGGCTGTAACAGCAATTAAGAATTTAAGGAACATCATTTGACAAATGCGAAGGAAAATTATCAAGTGGAATCTTGTTTGATCATGTCAGTATTTGCGCTGAATCCGTTTGTCAGAATAACCTCACAATTTTCCATGGTTGCCATATAGTCCTATATAGCATTATGTAATTTTTGTATCAGCTCAATTGACATATAAAGGTCAAAGCATTATGGAAACTAAAGAAATATTTGAAAACATTACTGCAGAAAAAGCCTGAGATAATTTTGCATCTACATTTCATAGTTGAAATAAACAGATGGACAAATGTGTAACCAACAATTGAAGCTATATGAAATAAATTTATTTACTTTTAAAACCAAATATTCCTTTGTGCATTTTTCATGTTCTTTGTTTTGTTTTCTTTTTTTTTTTCATTTTCCCCCCTACTTTTAGCACTCCTCATATGTTAAAACAGATATAAAGCAGCAGTAGATCTGTCCATATACATAAACGAATACTAGCACACACATTCATATATCTGTGTGTGTGTGTGTATTATTAATTCAACTTCATTGCATTGTAGATACCTATTTTATGGATTCTGGAGCAAGGAAAGTATAAGTTGATCTTGCTGGAATTTGAACTTTGAACATAAAGATGAAATTAAATACTGAATTCAAAATTTTCAGATTTTGCAAGAAATATTTATATATCTCATAAATATATATATGTTTATGTTATATTTAAATATATGTCTTTTTTATTCACTTTCCAAAAAATATAATAGGTAGAACAGATATATACTTTTGGTATTTTGGTTTACAGAACTCAAAGATGAGGGTTTACAAAACTAGCAAAAGTTCTAAAAAGAAGGAAGATTCTAAACTGAAAGGTGTTGCATCTGAAAACAGAGAAAATGGTAAGGCTTGTATTACTTTTCTTTACATTCTAACTTTTGCTGAGAATTATCTTGTAGGGTCAGTATATTGCCAGGCTATTGACCAAAGTGTTTATGAGTCTTATATCCCATCTCCATTTTTTGCTGCACTGAGGATTCCTCATTCTCATTTATTATCATCATCCATCATTTTGAATCTGGGTTTTGTCCCCGTTAACGGGGGTGGCCGGATCTACCTGAATATCATAGCAACTGTCCTCACACCATCTTACCATCTTGCTCGGTTTTGGGTGTCCTCCCTTCTCAAGCCAACCCTCTCAATCTCCTCCTCCACATGTTTACCTCGGTCTACCTCACTTTTGCTGTCCATTTACCTCAAACTCTAGCACCTTCTTCAGAACATGCTCCTCATCCCTCTTCAAGTGCAGTATATCTACATGTGAACATGTCCTAATGTTGTAATAAGAATAAACATTGCAGATTCAAGCTTGTATGTTGCTCAGGGGACTGAATAAAACTGGATCATATCTGGAGTATCGTACTGTGTGGTACCTTGAGCAAGTTCTCTAGTTTTGTATCAGTAGATGAAAACATTGTGGAGGTCCATAATGTTTGTGTGAGTATATGTATGTGTGTGTGTGTGTATGCATGCACACATACATACCTGTATGTATGTATCTATGTATGTATGTGTGTGTGTGTGCGCTTATGTCTGTTTACATTCCACATCTTACATTAAAAACTTTAACCAAAAAAATGGTGACATTTGTTGACATTTTCTTCTGACACATCCCCTTGTAGCTGTATGCTTTCATAAACAAGGGGAATCAAAAGTTCATTCCTTAGAAAACAGTAAGAGTTAGTGACAGCAAAGGCATCCTGTTGTAAAATAAAAGCTTCATTATATACTTCATCCAGCCCATGCTAACATGGAAAAATGGATGTAAAACAAATGAACAAACAACTTCTCAAAACAATTAAGAATATAATATACTTTGAGCTAATTTTGTCTTTTGTCAAATTAAGTTTTTTTATATTCATTGCATTAAATATATTGAATCTAACAGAACGAATCCAATTCTGTAGCTTTTAAGTAGATGATAGATGAGTCTTCCACTGCGTCTCTTGACTTTTATTTTTTTCACTAACGCCTATATCTGTTTTACCTCCTAGAGAGTATTCCAGACTTGGAAATCCCACCCAAATGGACTGGTTTGTCAGAAATCCTTGCTGAGATTCAAAATGAGAATGCTGAACTGGATCCTGACTTTGGGAGAGGAAAAATCTTAATTGTAGCTGAAGATGACCGAACTTGTAATCAACTGAGGGAGGTCAGTAGCTCCATTGGTCTTTTGTTTCATTAAATATCATTTCATTTTCCTACCTACCTCTGTCATATGTTCCCATTCTTTTTCTGCTTGTTTTATAGATAATTCCCCATTTTGTTTGTTGATGTGCATCTCTCTCTTTCTCTCTCTATCTCTTTCTCTCTCTCTCTCTTTCTCTCTCTCTCTCTCACACACACACACTAATGCCACAGTTCACAGACACCATACTGCATTCATGTTATCATTGTACCAGCACTGATCTTGCATTGTATCTGCTTGATTTGTCAAACATTTTACTGAGTGTAGCAGGTGCAATTTCTATGACACCAACACTAAAATGTTCCTTCAGTCATACTTTAACTTCTCTCAACATTTTCCCAAAAGTCATCAACCTCTCTC
>NC_068984.1:50665282-50671057 GCF_001194135.2 Octopus bimaculoides | reverse complement strand
ATCTCTCTCTTTCTCTCTCTATCTCTTTCTCTCTCTCTCTCTTTCTCTCTCTCTCTCTCACACACACACACTAATGCCACAGTTCACAGACACCATACTGCATTCATGTTATCATTGTACCAGCACTGATCTTGCATTGTATCTGCTTGATTTGTCAAACATTTTACTGAGTGTAGCAGGTGCAATTTCTATGACACCAACACTAAAATGTTCCTTCAGTCATACTTTAACTTCTCTCAACATTTTCCCAAAAGTCATCAACCTCTCTCCTATTCTCCCTCTCAAGTGCGGTGGGTTCTAGTCTTGCCTAGGGCATGATAGCTTATCTTGTATTGGTGCCATAAAAAGTACATCTGCTACACCCTATAAAATGGTTTGGCCCTCGTGCCGGTGACACGTGAAAGCACCCACTACACTCTCTGAGTGGTTGGCATTAGGAAGGGCATCCAGCTGTAGAAACTCTGCCAGACCAGATTGGAGCCTGGTGCAGCCTTCTGGCTTGCCAGTCCTCTGTCAAATCGTCCAACCCATGCTATCATGGAAAGCGGACGTTAAATGATGATGATGATGATGATGATATATGTGAAGGGGTATGTGATGACATGATTTTCAACGTATGTATTTGTTTATATATATGTGTATATATGTCTGTATGTGTGTATGTATTTGCATCTGTATATGTGTGTTCATGTGTGAGTTTTCATTTAATACTCTGTCTTTATATTTTTCTATTTCAGTTTTTATCAAGAGGTGGTAAAAATACTCTAGCTTCTCTCTACAACAAATATTTGGCATCAAAAGGCAAATATATGGAAGTTACAGTAAGAATTCCTATTGCTATATTTCCAAATTTTCCAGTATTTCTCCATTATCAAGATGATTAAATAAGTGTTTAGATAGTAGACCAAGATAACTGGAGTCTGTTTATGATCATAATGATAATTCCCTAAATCTATTAAAATATCGGATGACTTCTATTTTTTAAGGGCAAGTCATTTTAGTAGAGGCCCTTTTTACTCCAGCTCTACCTATGATTTGATTTGACATCAGCAAAGCAGTATCACAGAATATTAATAAATTGCCAAGTCATGAAGGGAACTCTATTTCCTTCAAATTGCACCCTCTTGTCTTAAGGAGTAGGGAAGGACAAATAGTAAAATGTGGACCTAGATATATTGTATCTGAAAAAAAAAAAATGAGAAAGAAAGAAAAATATACTGGATGATCACAATTCTAATGCATTTTGACTATAGTCTACTTAATGAAAGCTGACCTGGGGCTAAGCAACAACATTTGTATCATTTACATATTCGACAACAGCAAATTATCAGCTTGCTGAGTCCTTTAACTGCTGTAGGGAATTGGTAGCATTAGATAAAATGTTTTGCAGTATTTGTTCATGCTCATTGTTTGGAGTTCAAATCTTGCTGAGGTCAGTTTCACCTTTCATCATTTAGGGATTGAAAGTACAAAGTACCAGTCCAGGGTGTTGAGGTGACAGAATTTTTAGGGCATTGGACAAAATGCTTTGTGTTATTTCTATTTTTAACTCTCCAAACAAGCAGTTTAGTGTAGCAAACTTGTCTGGGTCTAGCGGACAATGTGGTGTCTTATAAAAACAGTACCCAAAGGAAGACAATAAGAAACCCATGAAAATTCCATGACAAGTACATAGTACTTGTCATGGAGATCAACAGTTGATGTTGTAAGAATACTTACTGTATGCATTGGCTAAAACACTTGAGCCTTTTAGCATTTAAACTGGCCATTTCAGGCCCAAATATTCTACCAGTTTTATGTTCAAAATGGCCAAATCCAGCCTTTCTCTCCTATCCTACAATGTCATTCTGAAAATAAAAATCACATCATTGAAATCAAAGCTACAGGATAATGCTTGATAGTTCAAAACTATATGAATAAATAATGGTTACATTTGACTGGGTGATCTGAATGCTAAAGGGCTAAGCATTTCAAGTGTTTTAAACAGTTGTAACATTGTAAAACTGGTGAATTTTATTAGATTACACTATGGAATTTAGCCATTTTCTGTAAATGTAATAAGTCAGAGAGGAATTGTTACTTCTGATCATAACATGATATCAAATTTAGATAAATTTATTTATCTAGTATTTAGAATAAGCATTTATACCTTTTTGTAGTTTTTAATTTAATTCTTTTTTCTTTTTCTCTCCCTCTCTCTTACTTTGTACTTCATCACTCTCTCACACTTTATCCCTTGCTGTCTCTCTCACTTTGTTGTCTTCCCTCTCTGCTCTCCTCTTATATACATACATATGCATATGCATGTCGATATATATATATATATATATACTTTATTTAAAAGCAGCAGAAATATAACAAAAAACTGTTACTCGGAGTTTCACATTCCCGTTCATCAGATGAACGGGAATGTGAAACTCTGAGTAAAAGTTTTTTCTTATGTTTCTGCTGCATTTAAATAAAGCATATTACTCGACCTCTGGTATTTGAGTACTCTTTTTTTCCACCTTGTTGCACATTTATGTTTACTCCGGTATATATATATATGCATGCATATATAATTACAGTCTCCAAAGAAGAAGAAACAAAAAATAACAAAAACAAAATCTACTAAAGAAGCAACTTCAGTTGAGTTGACAGAAATGGAGCCAGAAGACATAGCTTCAAGGTTAAACACTGAAGAGGTATCTAACATCTTTTTTTTTTTTTTTTTTTTTTTTTTTTTTGTCACTTATTAATTTAATTAATATTTATTTATTGACTGGTCCCCTTTTGCTGTCAAAGTGGTAAGTACTACCTGTTGAAAAAAACTATATGTAATTAAGATGTGTTATTTTGATTCAGAGGAAATAATAAATACTTTGTTGTTATGAAATAAGAAGGACATTGCTGATTTGTTGAAGTGCTGTGCTGCTCAAAATGTTAGATATACATCTCCTATTGACCATTTATATTTTTATATTTTTTTACTTTTACTCCTACTAACACAGATCCACAACAAGTCTCCTAACAAGCTGACAAGGGAGCAGCCAATACTTGTTGTGTAAGAAATAGCAACAAAATTCTTTAAAATGATACTTCACTGTCTTTAAAATGGTGATATCTAAGACAAAACTGACTAATGTAGTATTAACTAGATAACTGATGCTTAGAAACGAAATGTGAGGTCATTACCAGAACACTTTTTGATCATATATCTGTTCCTCCAGGGCTGATCTGTGACTGATCTTCAAATTCTAGTGAATATATTTTAAAAACTACACTGTTGTATATCTTGTCTTTCCATTTTGCAACTAAACATATTAAACATTGATCTAATTTTGACTTTGTAGGAAATCAACGAGGAAGAGAATTTCAGGTGTTCTTCTCAGGATGCTTACTATGGAATCCTTTCACAACCAGCTGTCATAATCCATCCAATCCATGGCGGCTCTGATTCTCTTGGATTGCAGCGTACTCTCTGGGAGATAAACCCACATTATGTAATCCTGTATGATTCCTGCATGAAGTTTGTGAGAGAACTGGAGGCAAGTCCTTTTAAAGTCCTATGTCTCCAATAAATTCTTATTATTACTGAACTGGGTATAAGACTGAGGGTTTAAGGAGTTCAAACTATATCTAAGATATGATCACTTAAGATACCTGATTGTGATCTCAGAAGGGATTATGAGGCTAAACATTTTTTTTTTTTAAATTTATTGTCAGAAAGGCAGTGCCCATCTCTTTTTTTTTTAAATTTATTTAGGACCCCCTGGTGGGAGGAAAGAAGAAGGGATTCTCAACTCGGTGACCTAGTGCTTGCAACCCAGTACTTGCAACATAATGAACTCTATTAAGGCATTCAAAAACTAAGTGGTGGATTTGACTGTTGACAACTAAGCATCTTAGCCACAGACACACCACTGTGCTATTGGATTAAACCATCACTCTTCCCTCCCTAACAGATTATCTAGTACTTTGTCATCTCATGGAAAAAGTAGACTAATGTGGAGTAGAGGTCTAAGAGGGTAAATTATGGTCATATGAAGTGGCCATTCTCAAAATAGATGAAAAAAGATCAACCTAAGATAGTCAAACCTGAGAAGTAATTTTGTCAGAACTGAGTGCATTGGATTTAACAAAAGTCAAAACAAGACTGAAAATTTGGAAGGTTTTTATGTAGTGCACTAACTAGTGATTGCATGAAGCTGAATGGTTTTTTGATACTATACTTGGACAACTAATGCCAACATGCAAAACAGATAAAAATGATTGGTGTAAAACTGATAATGGTGATAGAGATGCTGATAATCATCATGAAAAGACAGATGCTAAAATATAATTGATGTTGATAACCTTAAAAATATAAAACACTTTGAAACCACACGCACTTGATTGATCATTATTGTTATCATAGCTGATATTTGCATCTGCTGTTTTATGCTGGCATGGATTAGATAAGTCATCACTTACTAAGTCAGTTCTTATTTTGCATTACTGCTCTCTTAGAATGGTTGGAGATCACATTTTGTTTTTGTATGTTCTGTTTTTGGCATGTTTTCTGCAACTGAGTATTTTTCTTATTGCCAACCATTTTACTGTGTAGTGGGTGTATTTTATCATAGCACCAACATTAGATGGGTTATCATGTCATTTGCTTGCCTGACGATTTCGCTTATGATATATAATTCAGTTTATCCACATCTCTCTTGAATAAGTTTTTCTTCTCTTTATTAAAATATTCATGTTTTTCTCTTTCATTCAACAGGTCTATCATGCTACAAGGCCACATGTTCCTTTACGGGTCTACTTCTTAATATACAGCAATTCTGTTGAAGAACAACAGTATCTAACTACTCTTCGTAAAGAAAAAGAAGCCTTTGAGTTCCTTATCAAAGAAAAGGCTGTAAGTAGTCATCATTATTTCTTCCACTTGTTTATTTATTATTAAATGTATTGTTATTGTTATCATAATGGCAATGGATAGCAAACCTGTCAGAGTAACAAGAAAATTGCCTTAGTTATCTCCCGTCTCATTCCAAATTCAAATTTTGCCTTTACCTTTTGGTGCAAATTAAGTAAGTACTAATTTGGAGTTGGTTTGATTGGTTCTGTTCCTTCTCTAACATCTGTATTCGCTTGTAAAAGCAAAGACTTTTATTATTTTGAAGGTGACGAGCTGGCAGACATGTTAACTTGTGATGCTTAACGGTATATCTTCCACCTCTTTATGTTCAGAGTTCAAATTCTACAAGATTGACTCTACATTTCATCCTTTTGGCATCTATAAAATAAGTACCTGTTCAGCACTAGGATCAATATAATCAACTCACCCTTCTCCTTAACTTTTCTGACTCTGTACCAAAGTCTGAGACCATTATTATTAAATAAAAGGACAGTGAGCTGCGTAAGTCATTTGTGTCGGAATAAGTACCTGGTAATATATTGTTCTAGTTTACTCTTTTACTTGTTTCAGTCATTTGACTGCGGCCATGCTGGAGCACCACCTTTAGTCGAGCACATCGACCCCAGGACTTATTCTTTGGAAGCCTAGTACTTATTCTATCGATATCTTTTGCCGAACCGCTAAGTTACAGGGACGTAAACACACCAGCATCGGTTGTCAAGCGATGTTGGGGAGACATACATACATACATATATATATATATATATATATATACACACATACACACAATAAAGACTGTAAGCAAACAGGAAACAACTTCTATCTCATTCCAGGGTGAAAAACTAGAGGTAGTCGATAGCTTCCGCTATCTGGGCGACCAAGTTAGTAGT
>NC_068984.1:50661886-50664369 GCF_001194135.2 Octopus bimaculoides | reverse complement strand
GAGCCTGGTGTTGCCATCCGGTTTCACCAGTCCTCAGTCAAATCGTCCAACCCATGCTAGCATGGAAAGCGGACGTTAAACGATGATGATGATGATGATGATGATGACGGGCTTCTTTCAGTTTCCGTCTACCAAATCCACTCACAAGGCTTTGGTCGGCTCGAGGCTATAGTAGAAGACACTTGCCCAAGGTGCCACGCAGTGGGACTGAACCCGGAACCATGTGGTTGGTAAGCAAGCTACTTACCACACAGCCACTTTGAATTCAAATACCACTAGGGTCAACCTTGCACCTGACAAAATGCTTTGCAGCATTTCTTCTGACTTAGGCTTCTGAGCTTAAATTTCGCTGTGGTTAACTTTGCCCTTCATCCTTTCAGGGTCAATAAAATAAGTACTAGTTGAGTACTGGGGTCGATGTAATTGACTCACCCCTCCCCTAGAACTGCTGGCCTTGTGGGGGTCAATAAAGTATTAATCAAATACTTGGTTGATATTGACTAACCCTCAACTCTCAAAATGACTGTCCTTGTGTCTTTATTAGAAACCGTTATTATCATTACATGACACTCTCAGAGTGGTGCTACACTCTCGGAGTGGTACTACACTCTCGGAGTGGTCTACACTCTTGGAGTGGTTGGCATTAGGAAGGGCATCCAGCTGTAGAAACTCTGCCAAATCAGATAGGAGCCTGGTGTAGTCATCTGGTTCAGCAGTTCTCAGTCAAATCGTCCAACCCATGCTAGCATGGAAAGCAGACGTTAAATGATGATGATGATGATGATGATGACAGTCAAGTCACTGATATAGTTGAATGCTGAACAAAATGCTTGTGGATGTTTAAGTCATGTCTCTGTGTCTACTCAGTTCATATCTTGCTGGGACCATATCCTTATTTTTTTTTCTTTTTAATCTTTCAGGATTGATTGATTGGACAAGTCTAGGTCTAAACAACAACTGACACTCACTCATCCACCCTCACATCCCTGTGATATCAATATCTTATCATTAACCACTTTCCATTCACAGCTAATGGTAATCCCTGAAGAGAGAGATGGGAAGCTTGAAAATGATCCTAACTTGCATGCAGTTTCTGCACTTCAAGCCCCTACTTCTTCTCGTAAAGGAGGAATGGAAGTGAAAGCAGAAAATCACAAGGTTTGTTTTTTTGTTATGTGTACAAATTAATGTATTTATCTGATGTGTTTGTTATAGGGTAACAAAATCAATACAGTACCAAATATAAATGTCTTGCAGTTTGTTTTTTTTGTGCCTCTCTACATTCTGAATTTAAATTCCACTGGGGTCTACTTTGCATTTGACTTTTTGTGGGGGGTTTCATGAAATTAAGTTCTAGTTTAGTACTAGTAGTTTCTCTTTTTTTACTTAACTCACCATCATCATCATCATCATTGTTTAACGTCTGCTTTCCATGCTAGCAAGGGTTGGACAACTTGACTGAAGACTGGTGAACCAGATGGCTACACCAAGCTCCAATCTGATTTGGCAGAGTTTCTACAGCTGGATGCCCTTCCTAATGCCAACCACTCCGAAAGTGTAGTGGGTGCTTTTACGTGCCACCGGCACGAAGGCCAGTCATGCGGTACTGGCAACGGCCACGCTCAAAAAGGTGTTTTTTACATGCCAAAAAAAAAAAAAATTTGTTCTTGTGCTACTGTAAGATGTTGTTATTATTATTGTTAAGGCAGCAAGCTGGAATAACCTTTAGCACGCTGGACAAAACGCTTTGCGGCATTTCTTTTGGCTTTACATTCTCACTTCAAAGGCTGTGAAGTTGTCTTCACTTTTCATTTTTTTAGTGTCAATAAAATAAGCACCAGTCAAGTACTGTGTGGGGTTTGCAATTTAATTGGCTTCCACAAAACTGCTGACTCTGTGCCAAAATTTGAAATCATTATTATTATTATTATTACTACTATTAAGGCAGTGAGTTGGCAGATTGTTACTGCTCCTGACAAAATGCTTAGCAGCATTTCTTCTGACTTTGGCTTCTGAGTTTAAATTTCACTGTGGTTAACTTTGCCCTTCATCCTTTCAGGGTCAATAAAATAAGTACCAGTTGAGCACTGGGGTCGATGTAATTGACTCACCCCTACCCTAGATCTGCTGGCCTTGTGCCAAAATTTGAAATTATTATTGTTGTTGTTGTTGTTGTTATTGTTCTTATTATTGTTCGAAAGTTACAGAGAGGGTCATAGCCCAACTAATTAGGGAGCGAATCAATTTAGATGAGATGCAGTTTGGGTTCGTGCCAGGTAAAAGCACTACTGATGCCTTATTTCTAGTGAGACAGTTGCAAGAGAAATACCTAGCCAAGGATAAACCTCTGTACCTGGCTTTCGTTGACATGGAGAAAGCCTTTGACAGGGTCCCCCGATCCCTTATCTGGTGGTCAATGAGGAAACTTGGGATAGAAGAATGGCTAGTGAGAGCTGTGCGAGCCATGTACAGAGATGCGGCCA
>NC_068984.1:50657843-50660756 GCF_001194135.2 Octopus bimaculoides | reverse complement strand
GTGCGGGTGGCACATAAAAGACACCATTTCGAGCGTGGCCGTTTTCGTGCGGGTGACACGTAAAAGCACCCACTACACTCTCTGAGTGGTTGGCGTTAGGAAGGGCATCCAGCTGTAGAAACTCTGCCAAATCAGACTGGAGCCTGGTGTTGCCATCCGGTTTCACCAGTCCTCAGTCAAATCGTCCAACCCATGCTAGCATGGAAAGTGGACGTTAAACGATGATGATGATTATTGTTCTTATTATTGTTATTATTATTATTATTGTTATTATTACTATTATTGTTATTATTATTATTATGATATTATTATTATTATTATTATTATTATTATTATTATTATTATTATTCCAAAACTATTACATGTAAATTTAATCAGCAGTGATGTTATCTTGAGCTTTGATGACAACAAGTCTCGTCAAATCTCAAGCATTTTGCTTCAGATTCTTGCAGAATACAGGATTGCACTTTTTCTACAGGTTGAGCGTATGTGTTTTAATTCCACTATCCTTCAATCTGTAAAGTAGAGTTTGAGTGTTGTGCCGTGTACACCAGTTACCCCAGGAATAATTATTGTCAGTTTTCCACAATTTTTCATCTCTCTGGCTAGGTCCTGATGTTTTTCAATTTAAAACATTTCTTTGGTATCTACTCTGTTATCATATGGTATTGCAAAGTCTATGATCTTATACTGCTTCTTTTGCCTTCTATAATCATATCTGGTCATCTTGCTTCAATAGTATGGTCAGTCTTTGTAGAGAAATCTAATAAAATCCCATAATTCTTATTCTCTATCACATTCTCTAGTTTGTGTTTATACCTTATTATTATTATCATTATTACGAATTATTATTTTATTATTATTATTATTATTATTAAGAAGCTTGTGGAGGTAGAAATGCAAGGATGAGTGATTAAATGTCTTGCAATATTGTACTATGTTCCTTTATGTTCTAATGATTGATAAAATAATTACTAAGATCTATTAAAACAATGAAGCATTGTGGCCAAGTTATTAAAGTTGGTATGAATTACACTAAATAGCTCACCATATAAAGTTATTTTGCTTTATGTTCTGTCCCTATATGAAATACTCTCATCCTGCTGGGTTCAAAAAGAAATAATTACTACCAAGACTAATAAATGAGAGTAGAGGGCTAACAAAATGCATGCATTATCTCCCTTTAGATTCTGGGTTTAAAGCCACTTGAGATCCACTTTTACTTTTCATCCTGTCCACCTTGATAAAATAAGTAACAGTCTAGGAGTAGAAACAATTTGAGTGACTGTTCCTTGAACCACTTTTGTAGCACTCATCAGTAAAGTGTTTAGTAGAATCAGTAAATCAATGGACAAAATTCTTTGTGATATTTGGTTTTATAACCCATTATACTTTGAGTTTTAATCTTGCCAAAGTTGATTGTTTTATGGTTGATCAAATAAAGTAAAAGAGTATCAGTCAAATATTGTGGTTGAATTAATTTTTCTCCTCACTAAATTTATAGCATTGTACTAGTGTTAAAATCATTATTTTTAGTTTTGTTGGTGTCATCCTGTTGGGGAAAGTGAAATTGTGATGGCACCTGTGCCCAGCGTCGCCTTCCTGGCACGTGAAAAGACATTCAAGCGAGATCGTTACCAGTGCCGCTGGACTGGCTCCTGTGCAGGTGGCACGTAAAATACACCATTTTGAGCATGGCCGTTGCCAGTACCGCCTGACTGGCCTTCGTGCCGGTGGCACATAAAAGCACCCACTACACTCTCGGAGTGGTTGGCATTAGAAAAGGGCATCCAGCTGTAGAAACTCTGCCAAATCAGATTGGAGCCTGGTGTAGCCATCTGGTTCACCAGTCCTCAGTCAAATCGTCCAACCCATGCTAGCATGGAAAGCGGACGTTAAACGACGATGATGATGATGATGATGAAGAAGTAATGAGAGAGAGAGAGCGCACACCACAGTGTGAAGTTACAGAAAGGATGTAGGGACATAACTAAATCAAAAGGCGTACTTGAGATTAGAACATATGGAGCATAGGATATTCTAACAAAATATACTGCAAAGATGTTGTCTAACAAGAATTTCAGTTTCAGGAGATTTGGGGAAGAAACCCTCCAGTAACATTCAAACCTTATTTCTATCACATTTTGAGTGCATATGTTGCCAATTACACCAAAAGCATCTATCATCTCCTGTCAAATTATGTTAAATCAGTGTTATAAAATTTCAGTACCACCTCCCCACGTATCATTCATATTAGGAGAATAGATATTTTCATAGTCACTTAACCCTCTGTGGACCAGCAAAGGGGCTACTCTAACATTTTCAAGTATCTCAAATTTGATGTTTTCTATCAAGAATTAATCCCAAGAATACATGTATAAGTAAAAATGCTAGTTCTAAAATCTCTCTAAGAGATCATTGCAGTAGTTGTACTATCAAGTAATATTCAGAGACACTTCAGCATGGCCTTCTGTTCGAACGGACTCTACTGTAATTTTTTAACCACAAAAGGACATCTCCTCTACTTGGTCAATGATGCAGAGCTGCATCCGATATATTGTAAGCAGGGGAGTGAACCCCTACCCACTTCTAGCTATCCTCATCCATTCTCGCCACATGACCATACCAGCGCAATTGTCTCTCTTGCACACCACAACTGATGCTTCTTAGGTCCAATTTTTCTCTCAAGGTACTTACACTCTGTCGAGTATGCACACTGACATTACACATCCATCGGAGCATACTGGCTTCATTTCTTGTGAGCTTACGCTCAGCAATCATGGCCTATGTTTCACTGCCATGTAGCATGGCTGTTCGTACACATGCATCATACAGTCTGCCTTTTACTCTGAGCGAGAGGCCTTTTGACTCCAGCAGAGTTAAGAGCTCTCTGAACTTTGCCCAGGCTATTCT
>NC_068984.1:50655620-50657250 GCF_001194135.2 Octopus bimaculoides | reverse complement strand
ATTTGTCTATCCCTAGTTTCCTCATTGACCACCAGATAAAGGATTGGAGGACCCTGTCAAAGGCTTTCTCCATGTCGACGAAGGCCAGGTACAGAGGTTTATCTTTGGCTAGGTATTTCTCTGGCAGCTGTCTTACCAGAAATATAGCATCAGTGGTGCTTTTCCCAGGCACGAACCCAAACTGCATCTCATCTAAACTGACTGTCTCCCTAATTATATATATATATATATATATATATATATAAATATAGTTGCAGTGGTAGTGTGGCAGAGTGGTAACGATAGTAGTAACGGTGGTCAGCAGTGGTGGAAGTATTAATAGTTGTAGTAGTGGCAGTAGTAATAATTATAAAAGTGTGCATAATAATGGAGTTATGATGAGATTTATTTCCTTTTTTTTTTCTATACTTTTTATAGATTACATTATAGTTGTTCTTTTTTGATTTTTCTTTCTGCTTGCAAACTGACCTCACCATGATTTTACAAACAAATTTTGTTTGACTTCAGATCATTGTTGATATGCGAGAATTTCGCAGTGAACTACCTTCATTGTTGCATCGACGAGGTATTGATATAGAACCTATTACGTTAGAGGTAAGCACACTGGTTTCAATGAATTTCCGGCATGTTCTAAAAATAATTTACAGATGTGAACTTAAGACTCATGTAAATACCTACCTGTATACACCCACAAATGGCTTAACATTAAAAATAAAAAAATAAAATAAGCAGTGCGAAAAATATTTTCATTTATTTGAAATAATATTAACTTTCTTTGCTGTTTTAGTTGTTTTTTTTATCTTCATTTCATCATCATCAAACGTCTGTTTTCCCTGCTGGCATGGGTTAGAGGGTTTGACTAAAAACTGGTAAGTTGGGGAGCTGCACCAGGTTTCACTCTGATTTGACGTGGTTTCTACAGCTGGATGCCTTTCTTAACACCAACCACTTTGAGTGTAGTGGGTTCTTTTTACATGCCACCGGCATGGGTGATTTCGTGAAGAAATCCTTTTTCTTTCTTTTTAAGTATAACAAGTATGGCTGTATGATTATGTTCACTTTACAACTACATATTTTTGGGTTGCACCCTACTGCATGGCACTTTAAACAGGTCTCTTCTCCTATAGTCCCAGGTCAACCAATGCCTTTTGAATGAATGTGGTAGACAGAAACTGTGCAGAAGGCTGTGTGTCTGTCTCTCTCTCTCTCACACAGTTTGTGTGTGTGTGTATATATTGTTGTTTTTGGCACTCCGTCGCTTACGACGTCGAGGGTTCCAGTTGATCCGATCAACGGAACAGCCTGCTCGTGAAATTAACGTGCAAGTGGCTGAGCACTCCACAGACACGTGTACCCTTAACGTAGTTCTCGGGGATATTCAGCGTGACACAGTGTGACAAGGCTGACCCTTTGAATTACAGGCACAACAGAAACGGGAAGTGAGAGTGAGAGAAAGTTGTGGTGAAAGAATACAGCAGGGTTCGCCACCATCCCCTGCCGGAGCCTCGTGGAGCTTTAGGTGTTTTCGCTCAATAAACACTCACAACGCCCGGTCTGGGAATCGAAACCGCGAGTCCGCTGCCCTAACCACTGGCCTATTGCGCCTCCACGTGTATATATATTTATAAAT
>NC_068984.1:50654981-50655525 GCF_001194135.2 Octopus bimaculoides | reverse complement strand
TATATATATATATATATATATATATTTTCGTGCGGGTGACACGTAAAAGCACCCACTACAGTCTCTGAGTGGTTGGCGTTAGGAAGGGCACCCAGCTGTAGAAACTCTGCCAAATTAGATTGGAGCCTGGTGTTGCCATCCGGTTTCACCAGTCCTCAGTCAAATCGGCCAACCCATGCTAGCATGGAAAGCGGACGTTAAACGATGATGATGATATATATGTATGTATGTATGTATATATATATATATATTGCAGTAAAAATACATATATATATAGGTACAGGAGTGACTGTGTGATAAGTAGCTTGCTTACCAACCACATGGTTCCAGATTCCGTCCCACTGTGTGGCACCTTGGGTAAGTGTCTTCTACTATAGCCTCAAGCCGACCAAGGCCTTGTGAGTGGATTTGGTAGACTGAAACTGAAAGAAGCCTGTCATATGTGTGTGTGTGTGTGTGTGTGTGTGTGTGTGTGTTTGTACCCCCAACATTGCTTGACAATCGATGGTGGTGTGTTTACGTTCCCGTAACTTATATATATATA
>NC_068984.1:50652223-50654267 GCF_001194135.2 Octopus bimaculoides | reverse complement strand
CTTTGAATATATATATATATATATATATATATATCTTTGCATATATATATATATATATATATATTTGCAGTTATGCTACATGCCAGTGAAACATGGGCCGTGACTGCTGAGGACTTGTGTAAGCTTGCAAGAAACGAAGCCAGTATGCTTCGATGGATGTATAATGTCAGTGTGCATACTCGACAGAGTGTAAGTACCTTGAGAGAAAAGTTAGACCTAAGAAGCATCAGTTGTGGCGTGCAAGAGAGACGATTGTGCTGGTATGGACATGTGACAAGAATGGATGAGGATAGCTGTGTGAAAAAGTGCCACACCCTAACGGTTGAGGGAAACTGTGGAAGAGGTAGACCTAGAAAGACCTGGGATGAGGTGGTGAAGCACGACCTTTGAACATGTATGCATGCAATGTGTATAAAATATATATATTAGCACACACACACACACACACAATGGGCTTCCATGTTGTTTTCACGTACCAAATTCACTCACAAGGTATTGGTCGGCCTAGGGCTATAGTACAAGAAATACTTACCCAAGGTGCTGTGCAGTGAGACTGAACCCAAAACCTTGTGGTTCCTAGCTACACAACCATGTCTATGCCTATAAAAGCTAATGCTTGCATTGGCTAGGAGTTGAACCTGGATATATTGCTTGGAAGGCAACCATCACTGACATGTATGTATGTTTATGTATAATGTGTATGTATGTATGTATGTGTAATATGTATGTATAATCTTTGTGCTACAAAGCTCTTTATTAAATTTCTCATTTGCAGGTTGGAGATTACATTTTGACCCCTGACATCTGCGTTGAAAGAAAAAGCATAAGCGATTTGATTGGTTCACTCAGTAATGGACGTCTGTTCAACCAGTGTGTTGCCATGAGCCGACATTACAAGCGACCTGTTCTTCTTATAGAGTTTGATACCAATAAATATTTTTCATTAGTAAGTAGTGTCACAACTCCTTTTTATTTCAGTCTGCATTATAATCATTTCTTTAATAATTCTTTCTGCTTCAGGCATAAGACCTGAAATTTTTTGTCAGAGAGGGTCTAGTTGATTGTCTAGTACTTATTTTATCAATCCCAAAAGGATGAAAAGCAAAGTCAACCTTGCAAGGAGGAAAATAAAAGAAAAAGTTAAAATAAAACAAGATTAACTATAATAAAAAGTAGTAGAGTATAAGGAGGTTTAATTTTCTGTAATAGATTTTAAAAGTTCATGAATATAAAAGTTTAAGGAGATATATATGTATATATATATATATATTTATGTATATATATATGTATATATATAAAAAAAGCAACATGGATTTTAGAGGTTATTGCAGTACGCACGCTTCATGCTACTCCATTTATTTAAGTAATGCGAGCATTACATTAAATGCAAAATGCAGAGCAATCCTCAGCTGCACAAAAATATAAAAAATTTACTGAATGGACATATTTACTGTTGTGACAACATTTAAAATCTAAGTGGGAAAGAAGAATCCATAAAAACCATCTTGACATAGCCAAGGCTAGCAGGCTAATGCATTATATGTATATATAGTAAAAAAAAGAAAAGGGTTAAGACCCTCCCCCTTTGGTCACGAATGACCATGGGATTGCACCTAGAAAGTTCCCCTCCGAGGGACAAGTCTGGGCAAGGTTGTTTATGGAAGACCAGCAGTCACCCATGCATATCAGCCTCCTCTCTCCATGCCACCGATGTTATCCAAAGGAAAGGCAAAGCCTGATATAGCTTGGCACCAGTGATGCTGCAACTCATTTCTACAGCTGAGTGGACTATAGCAATGTAAAATAAAGTGTCTTGCTCAAGAACACAACACACAACCTGCTCCCAAAATGTATGTAGACATCTTTTATATTTTCAGTCATTAGACCATGACTAGGACACTACCTTGAAGAATTTTTAGTTGAATGAACACTTATTCATTCTTATTTACTTTTCTTTAAGCCTGATACATATTACAGGAATGTAAACAAACCAACAATGGTTGACAAGTGGTGGTGAGGGACAGACACTCAAACACACACACAC
>NC_068984.1:50652026-50652213 GCF_001194135.2 Octopus bimaculoides | reverse complement strand
CACACACACACATGATGGGCTTCTTTTAGTTTCAGCCTACTCACAAGGTTTTGGTTGGCCAAAGCCTATAGTAAAAGACACTTGCCCAAGGTGCCATGCAGTTGTACTGAACCTGGAACCATGTGATTGGGAAGCAGGCTTCTTACCACACAGCCCCACCTGCAACTATATATATATATATATATAT
>NC_068984.1:50646897-50651932 GCF_001194135.2 Octopus bimaculoides | reverse complement strand
TTGCCCTTATATAAATTAAATTATATATATTTATGGAAAAAAATGGTTTTTTTTTCCTTATGAGGTTTTTTCATTTTTCACGTTAACTACTTGATAAATTCTTATAAAGTTTTTATCCTAACATTTTATATATATATATATATATATATATATGCACACACGCACACACATCGTCAGTATATCCTGTATCTGAAACAGAAGCACACTTCAAAGCATAGAGCAGTAATGTGTTAAAAGTAATTAAGCCAATGCCTGATCACTCTATGACTGATCATTGACTCAGTTACATACACGCACACGCGTGCACGCACACGCACACACACACACACACACGCAAAAACTCTGTTTTATATATTAAGATAAGAATATGCTGTATGAAATACCATAAAATGAAGGGAAGTAAATTTTGAGTATCTACTACTCTCCATATTCTGTGTCATTATATTTATTGGAAATATATACTCCAAATAATATCACAATCCAATGAAGCGAACACAGAATTACCCATCAGAGAAATTTACAGTGTGAGTGATAACACCTAGTAGCCTTAGGCATTAAATACTAATTGATGCAGTTAGCTGTAACCAGGAATATAAATGGAAGGTACCACAGTATCTGCCCAGAGAATATATCCTCCAAACTGTCTGTCTGTCTGTCTCTCTCTCTCACACCCACACACATAATGATATTTTTGTGTGCATGTTTATATGTGTGAATGAATGTTGAATAGTGCTCATTGCATGAAAGAGCTTCAAATGTTATTGTTTGCTAGCTCTACACTTTTGAAGATGAGTTGAAGGAAAATCACTATTATGTGGCAGAATATCCAGCTGGGGAACAATTCCTCTATAATATGTATTTGTATAACTCATACTAGCATGGGAAAGCAGATCTAGATCAAATGATATGTGTGTGAGTGTATTTGTCTGTCTCTCTGTCTTTCCTGATATATAGCTATCTGTATTTATGTATAGCTTACGTATTTGCTCAAAGTTGAAAGTCAAAAGTTATTGTCATAGTGTGGAAGTGTCAGAAAAAAAGCACACTAGACTAGTATTATATTGCAGACCAGTAGACTAGTATTGTATTGTAGACTAGTATTATATTGCAGAATGAGAAATGTAATAGTCAGCCAATTGACCTTCATTTGCTGTGGTATGTTTGTGTGTAGTAGTAATGCAGTCCAAGGTATGAACAAAATTGTTTGTTGCAACAGGTATTCATTGAACATTGAAAACTTCTGAGTTGAAATTGTTTCTGACAAGCAAGTTAGTTTCTGAGTTTTGCATTCAGTAATGTTTGGTAATATAGCAAATGGGAAGTCATTCAGATTGTGTTGATTCATGTACGTAGTGACTTTGAGAGCTTTTGATGTGACTGGTGTGGATATAATGCTAGACTGTTTCTTTGATATATGTAGCAATAGTGTCAAACTATTAAATTACACCTGCTTGTCTTGTCACCATTGATAAAAGATACTGTTCATGGAACCAGTAAATATATGTCATGAAGTATCTCAGTTTCTTTCTTTTATTTTATTTTATATTTTTTGTATGTGTACAGAAGGCTAAGGAAGAGTGAAAGATGATATCATTTGTGTAGAGATGAGTATGGTTAATAGTAACAGTAAGTAGCCCTTAATATACAGAAGTATGAGCCTCAATGATTTAACTGAATCTTGAAGTTCACTAGGTTTGAGAAAAGTTGAAGCTTGATTAATGCATTCTTTACAAAAGTGATTGGAGAGGAAACCTTCAAACCATCTTGGTTTGATGTGTTGGTTAGATTCCAAAAGTAAGCAACTTAGATGTTCTCATCTCGACAGTCAAAAGTTTTGCTGACGTCTGCTTTATTTTTGTTTCATGTTGTATTGCATAAATAGGAGCTTGGCTGGTTTCATTAATACATCAGTTTTTTGTAAGGAAAAACTACTAATCCCTTGTCAAATCTTCTCTGGGGAAGGGAGGGATACTGTAAGTAGCCTCTCACAACCCTTCTTACAACACAACATTGTAGATTCTTAGTTGGGGGTTGAGGGACAGAAGAATCAACCACAATACATTTTATTTGTGGTATTTTATTTATCTCAGAAAGATAAACGGTGAAGTTACTCTCAGAAGGATTTGAATTCTTGATGCAAGGAATCAGAATTGAAAACACAAGTTGCTCTCTTCATGTTCTAACAATTCTTCCTTTACCCATGTTAGGGACAACTGTATTATTTTCACCAAAGTGGTGGTTGTAGGAGGGTACTAAAAGGATTCCCTTCTTGCTATGCCACTGTCTCAGTTGACAAAACTTTAAAATCTATATCAATCATTAGAAGTTTGATAGATGAATTTAGTTCAATGTCTTGCCTGAAGTATATGAAAGAAATGAGTTGTAAGCTAATGTACATGAAGCATAAACCTAAAGTAAGAAGCTTTCATTTCATGCATTTAGATATTTTAACTTTTGCCATGATAATACTAAAAACGAAATTCTGTTTGATTTTTTTTTTTTTTTTTTTTGCATTACAGAACAAGTACCAGTTGGATAATGATGTCTCTATTCGTGACAATACCTCACGTCTTGCTCTTCTCACTCTTCATTTTCCAAATCTCCGAATACTTTGGTGTCAAAACCCTTTTGCAACTGCTGAATTGTTTCATGAATTAAAGGTACCAATGTCATACATTTAGTGTGTATGTGTGTATGTTTTAATGTAACCTTGCAAGGCACTGGGAGTGGGAGTCAAACTCATAGCATTATGAATCTGCTCATATTTTGGAGAACATAATTGTTTTGTTTTGTTTTGTTTTATTTTTAAGCAGTGTCTACAATTTCACCATTTATAAGCAATATTTAGCAGGAGTGATGCTTGTACTCTTGATAAAAGCTTAATGGAATACTTAATTGACTATTTAGAAGTCCTGCATTTGGTCGTATAAGCTTCAAAAGCATTGATTAATGTATGCCAGAGAGACAGTTTGTATATATATAAAGAGAATGAACTGCAATTGTAATGAGATGAATGAAAATGTGTGTGAAATATATCTGTATGGAGAAATGAATGTTAAAAACATTGATGAGGGGATGTATACGATGGTATTGGTTGATCCTGAACAGCTTAATATTGAGGAGAATACATCACACCATGTTTCCATTGTTAGTAAACTAGATTGCTTCTCTCTTCCATATTTTTCACTGCATTTCTTTTCTTTAAGTTATCTCAGTTTGTGGCTTTAACATGTCTGTCATCACTATCTTTTACATTTCAAACAAATGAAGGAACCTGTATGCAGTTGTTAGCCAAGTCCTCTACAATTTATTGGACCATCTTAATAAATGAAGGATTAATTTGGATAATGTAGTAGCAGTAGCTGCAGCAACTGTAGTAGATGCCACCAAGAACCATGATGGTCAAGGTTTAGAATACTTTTGATCTTTAGTTTGCTTGGTCTAAGCTGATTTGAGGCTAGTCAACAACAACATATTGAATGTTTGTTATTGGCTTTCCAATTTCAGTCACTGTTATGAAAATAGTCCAACCTTTTCTGGAAATTTTATGTTTGCAGAATCAGCTACAACACATTTTCTCACATTAACCTCATATCTACCTTTATAGTCAAGGTATATGTAAATTATATGTAAATTTTACTGCAATGTTGTTTGCTTAGAAAGAGCTCGGGGGTATATTGACATGCAATGTTAGTGTACATGCACAACAGAATGTGAATGACTTGAGAGAAAATTTGGGCATAAGAGGCATAAGATGTGGTGTGCAAGAGAGATGACTGCATTGGTATGGTTATGTGAGGCATATGGATGTGAACAGCTGTGAAGAAGTACTGATATTTACCCGTGGAATGAAAGCTGTGAAAGAGGGAGACCCAGGAAGACATAGGACTGGGTGGTGAAGCATGATCTTTGAATGTTGGGCCTCACAAAGGCAATGGCTAGTGATCGAGACCTTTGGCGATATGCCGTACTTGAGAAGAGTCATCAAGCCAAGTGAAATAATAATTGTGGTCGTTGTCAGTGTCACATAACTGGCACCTGTGCTAGTGGCATGTAGAACGTACCTTTTGAGCATTGGGCCTCATGGAGACCATGTGGCCGATGCCAGTGATGTGGAACTAACAAACTGTGCTGGTGGCACATAAAAAGCACCTTTTGAGCGCTGGGCCTTGCAGAGGCAATGACAAATGACTGAGTCCTTTGGCAATATGCTGTGCTTGATAAGAAACCTCCATCAAGCCAAGTGAAATCATAGTTATGGTAGGTACTGGTGTCACGCAACTGACACCCATGCTGGTGGCATATATAAATGCACCCATTACACTCTCAGAGTGGCTGGTGTTAGGAAGGGCATCCAGCCATAGAAACCATGCCAAATCAGACTGGAGTCTGGTGCAGCCCCTCAGCTTACCAGCCCTGGTCAAACTGTCCAACCTATGGACAATGGATGTTAAGTGATGATGATGATATATGTAGGCACATGCTACACTCACAAACTTACAAAATGCTTTACAAGCTTATGCATCTCTTTTATTCTCTGGTCATCTTTTTTATCCTCTGGCCATCTCTTTTATCTTCTCTCTCTCTATATATAATTCACATATGTATAGAACATTAAATGATACTTAGAGAAAATAAGAGAAATACAATTGCAAGGCAAGAGGTATTAAAGACGCTTGTAATATTTATTCAGTCAGCAATCACAGTGATTGAAACCTGGAACATCATCATCATCATTGTTTAACGTCCGCTTTCCATGCTAGCATGGGTTGGACGATTTGACTGAGGACTGGTGAAACCGGATGGCAACACCAGGCTCCAGTCTGATTTGGCAGAGTTTCTACAGCTGGATGCCATTCCTAACGCCAACCACTCAGAGAGTGTAGTGGGTGCTTTTACGTGTCACCCGCACGAAAACGGCCACGCTCGAAATGGTGTCTTTTATGTGCCACCCGCACAAGCCAGTCCAGGGGCACTGGCAACGATCTCGCTCGAAAATCCTACGGGCGCCAGTCAGGCGGTACTGGCAACGGCC
>NC_068984.1:50641467-50646572 GCF_001194135.2 Octopus bimaculoides | reverse complement strand
TCATCCATTCTCACCACATGTACATACCAGCGCAATCGTCTCTCTTGCATGCCACAACTGATGCTTCTAATGTTCAGCTTTTCTCTCAAGATACTTACACTCTGACGGGTATTCACATTGACATTACACATCCAACGGAGCATACTGGCTTCATTCCTTGCGAGCTTACGTATGTCCTCAGCAGTTACAGCCCATGTTTCACTGCCATGTAGCATGGCTGTTCGTACGCATGTGTCATACAGTCTGCCTTTTACTCTGAGTGAGAGTCCCTTTGTCGCCAGCAGGGGTAAGAGCTCTCTAAACTTTGCAATGTTGTAATATAGAATAAATAGAGTTTAAAAAATGATGTTACACCAATACCTTTCCAACAAACAACAACAAAAACCTATTAATGAAATAATCAGGCATCATCATTTTTATGTCTTCTTTTCTTTGCTGGCATGGGCTGAAAGGGCAGTTTAATGTTCTTTCTGATGCCAAAGTTTTTATTCACTTCCCTTAGTACATAGGGTGCATGTGAGATTAAGATATACAAAATCACATTCACAAATATATGCACGCATGCACACACACACATACACACACATACATCATACACAAATACAGACATGCATACACACATTACATGCATACATACATACATACATACATACATGCATGCATGCATACATATGACTGTTCTTTCTTTGTTTTGCATTCAGGTTGGAAGGGAACAACCTTCTGCCTCTGCTGCCATCGCTGTGAGTGAAACAACAGACTATATTGATAAATACAACCCAAAGCCTCAGGTAAGCTTCTTTTTTCTCCTTGACTTTACCTCTAGAGTTGCTACCAAATAAAAAATAATTTGATCTTCAGTAAAAATTACTCCACTATAAATCATCATTTAATGTCCATTTTCCATGCTGGCATGGATTGGATGGTTTGACAGGAGCTGGTAGGGCAGGAAGCCACACTGGGCTCCATTGTCTGTTTTGATATGGTTTCTACAGCTGGATGCCCTTCCTAGCACCAACATAAAACCAATTTCTATGATTTTATATTCTTTTACATGTTCATTCTAACTTAGCTTTTGTTGTTCATATTCATAGTATCTCTGAATCACTTTAAGTAGTTTCACTCTCCTATACCAATGGTGTTAACTGATGATGATGATTGAATGTATAAATAATCCTTCCTCACTGCCTTAGCAAGTATGCAAAAAATTATGTTTTGCCCTTAGAGGTCAGAATAAGACTGAAACTTCCCTGGAAATTGGAAATATTAACCATTGACTAATAAGGTTTTATCTAGGTATATGTTTATTTTAATTAGATTTATAATGTTTTCTGTGTAAAATATGTTAGCATTTTACTTTTGTTATTTATCTATATAGTAGTGCATCATCATCATCATTACCATCACCCTATGTTTGTATTTGTATGTGTTTCTATGTTGCCATGGTTTGACCTGGGTGTCAAGGTCTGAATTTGTCTTGATTGGAAATTACCACCCTCCTAGACAGGTTGGGGACTACATCTCACTTGCATATTCCCTTTTTGGCATTGTTCCTAAAGCTGGATGCCCTCCTTTCTCTAACCACTATATAGAGTGTTAGTAGGTATGTCTTATTCTGGAACCGGCACTAAAGAGGTTGCCTTGTTGCCTGCAAGACTAAGGAGTCCTCTTTAGTGCCACCTCATTGGCCCCTGTGCTGGTGGCACATGAAAAGCACTATTCAAGTGTGGCTGATGCCAGTGCCACCTGATTGGTGCCCGTGCTGGTGGCACATAAAAAGCACCATTTGAATGTAGTCAATGCCAGTGCTGCCTGGCTGGTGCCTGTGCTGGTAGCATGTAAAAAGCACCCGCTACACTTTCGGAGTGGTTGGCATTAGGAAGGGCGTCCAGCTGTAGAAACCTTGCCAGATCAGATTAGAGCCTGGCGCAGCCTCCCAGCTTGCCTGTCCTTAGTTAAACCATCCAACCCATACCAGCATGGAAAGTAGACGTTAAATAACGACGACGATGATATATGACAGCAGTCTAACTCCTGCCAGTATAGAAAGTGGACATTAAATGATGATGATGATATAATATATATATATATATATATATATATATATATATATTTATTTACATATACATATATTATCTTTTATCTTCTACTTATTTCAGTCATTAACTGCAGTCATGAAGGGATTTAGTCATCCAAATAAACCCCATTACTTATTTTCTAAGTCTAATACTTATTCTATAAGTCTCTTTTGCCTAACAACTAAGTTACAGAGATGTAAACAAACCAACATATGGTTGTTAAGCGGTGGGAACAAAGGCATACACACACACGCACACAATATTCTTTTACAGTTTCCTTCCTCCAAATTCACTCATGAGGCATTGATCAGCCCAGGGCTATAGCAGAAGACATTTGCCGAAGGTGTTGTGCAGTAAAACGGAACCTGAAACCGTATGGTAGCAATGTGAATTTCTTAACTATACACCCAACCCAGCACTTATTAACTGAAGATTTACAATTGAAATTAGTAATTTCTAATTTACAGATCAGAAATTAGTTGAGAGGAAACTTTAGTGTCAGTGGTTGCCTTTCTCTAGATGGATTCAAGCATCTCTTTGAAAGCTTTCTTGCAAGCTTTTGTTGTTGTTATTGTTGCTATTGTTGCCTATCTCTAAATCTGCTCTGATTCAATGGATCTAGTTATATGTGTGGAGGCGCAATGGCCCAATGGTTAGGGCAGCGGACTCGTGGTCATAGGATCACGGTTTCGGTTCCCAGACCGGGCGTTGTGAGTGTTTATTGAGCAAAAACACCTACAGCTCCACGAGGCTCTGGCAGGGGGTGGTGGTGAACCCTGCTGTACTCTTTCACCACAACTTTCTCTCACTCTTACTTCCTGTTTCTGTTCTACCTGTAATTCAAAGGGTCAGTTTTGTCACACTGTGTCATGCTGAATCTCCTCGAGAACTACGTTAAGGGTACACGTGTCTGTGGAGTGCTCAGCCACTTGCACATTAATTTCCCGAGCAGGCTGTTCCGTTGATCGGATCAACTGGAACCCTCGTCGTAGTAAGCGACGGAGTGCCAACAACAACAGCAAAGTTATATGTACGATTATGTTGGTTATTCTTGTTCTTGTTTCAGTTATTAGACTGTAGCCATGCTGGGGCACCGCCTCGAGGAATTTTAGTCCAATTAATCAACTCAAGTACTTATTTTAAAACCTGGTACTCATTCTGTTGGTCTCTTTTGCCAAACAGCTAAGTTACAAGGATGGGGATATAAACACACTATCACCAGTTGTCAGTCGGTGGTTGGAGACAGACACAAAGACACACATGCACGATGGGCTTCTTTCAGTTTTCATCTACCAAATCCACTCACAAAGCTTTGGTTGGCCCAAGACTATAGTAGAAGACACTTGCCCAAGGTACCATGCAGTGGGACTGAACCCAGAACCATGTGGTTGGGAAGCCTTTTATGAAGGAAGGGAATGAGTTGTGGGAGATTTGGCTATTATTTCTAGCAGATAATGGTATCATAGCCAATAATAGCTCTTTCATTGACTTTAACCAGTTTTACAACCTATTTTTCTGCACAAACATAGCTAAGATAGTTTCGTTTTGTTTGAGCTATTTATTTTACATCTTGATTTTCCTTACTAACTCTGTCATGACTGGCAAATTTGCTTTTGGCACCGATGGCTTGGAAGTCTGTGTTTGTCCAAAAGTCGTGGAAGGTTAGTATTGATAATGTGTATGTGTTGGTACTTGGACTTCACTTTTACAACATTCAACTATTAAAATTTTATTCTAATTTTTCTTAATAAGAACAAGTTTTGAAATAATTTATATTTACTATTTCAGGACTTTCTTCTGAAATTACCTGGAGTCAATTTGAAAAACTATCGGCTTATTATGAACAAAGTGACGAATATTTATGAATTGAGCCGGCTGACTGAGGAAGAACTGACAGAGATTTTGGGCAATGCTAGTAATGCACAACAGTTGTTAGGATTTCTAAGGTCAAAAGCAGATGGTTTGCATCAGGTAAGCCATTCTTCAGCACCAAGTAAACCAGAGAAAAAACGACCATTTAAAAGAAAATTATGAAATAAATGAAATTGAAGACAAACTGAGAAGTTTTTGTTACTTGTTGGGCAATATAATGTTTCCTGTGCTTACCCTCATGCATGGTCTGAGTTATTGTTTTCTAACTTACATTACTGAATGAAGTATGTATATATTTGAAGTGTATGTTAGAGAGGATTTATCTCTTAGATTAATTAATGATGGTTACAGTGAGACATGACAATAAGTCACTGTTGATCTAAACTTTTGATTTGGAAAGTTATTACAAGCAAGACACTTTATTTCATATTGCTCCAGTTCACTCAGCTCTAGAAATGAGTTGCGACGTCACTGGTGCTAAATTGTATCGGCTTTTGCCTTTCCCTTGAATAACATCAGTGGTGTGGAGAGGGGAGGCTGGTATGCATGGGTGACTGCTGGTCTTCCATAAACAACCTTGCATGGACTTTTGCCTCGGAGGGGAACTTTCCATGGTCATTCATGATTGAAGGAGGTCCTAGTAATCACATACGGTAATCATTGACAAATTAATTGTTAGTTATAATTACTGTTAATAAATAAACCGTATTCTGATTATTAGTGGTATTGGTAATTAATAGGACATTGTAGCATAGATGATGCTGGTTATAATTGGTACTTATGGTGAGGTGAGGTTATTACTGATTGGGATTATTGCTGATGAAAGTAATTAGATCAGTTATGGTAATCTGGCTATTATTGGAGGCAACCATAGGACCAGGGATGTTGACAGTAGTAAATAATCACAGGTAGTTATTATTCATTCTTGTTACAATTAATGATAATTACATCATAATTGTAGAATTTATAATCTTTGTGGTGGTAGACAATGGATCAGCTGAAGCCATTACATGTGACTACCTGGCAATGTTAAAAAATTTGTAAAGCAACTATGGCTTACAAATTGCTATTATTTTCCGCCCCACCATATATATATGTATATATATATATATATATATATGTATATATATATATATAGAAAAATTAAAAAAAGGCAGA
>NC_068984.1:50635944-50640978 GCF_001194135.2 Octopus bimaculoides | reverse complement strand
TATATATCTGTCTGGATGTTTTAATCCCTTTTTTACTTCTAAGTATGTACTGTGTGTGTATGTATTGGTTGATGAGTGACAATTTATTTTTGAAAAATAAAGTTTTCAAAGTGACAGCCACTTAACTATTTTCATTTACAAGCAATGGAGAAGTGAATTTTCTCCAACTGAAAACTTCCATTGGCATCCAAATATATCATTGACCCTATCCCTGAGAGCCCGTTTCAAAGTTTTTCTAAAGAGTAGTATGGGTAAAATCAGTTGAATGTGCATTTCACATGCAAAATGTGACCATTGTGCTTGCCAAAAGAATCTGATGAAGAACCTATCTTTAATTTGATTTAATCCACTATAGGAAAGCTACTAACCAACATTCTATTTCTGAAACTAATTATACTTTTCTGCTTATTCCTATTTATTTGCTCTTTATAAAATATCTATCACAGTCATTACCACTGCCACTATCTTTCTTTTAAGAAATGTGTAAGATTTTATACATTGACAAAGGCCACAAAGTTATAGGGAATTTTATAGCTATTGTGTTGACTTCCATGGTAGGTGACTGCAGAACATATAAAGACATAATAACGGATAAAATGATAGATTTTATGTGTGACTGGCTGAAACTGACCAAATTAATTTCAGTACTTGATTGGTACTTACTTTCTAGGATCACTAGAATGATGAAAGGTAAAATCAACTCTGATGAGACCTGAACAAATGTGGGCACAGCTAATTGCTGCAAGGTAATTTATTTGGCACTCATGAGCTCTAACATTGACACAAGGAGAGAAAATTTCAAGGAGGATTTTGTTGACTAATTCAACCTCAGTATTTGACTGATACATTGAGGGAAAGTATAATTAATTAAGTAAACTCTACTATATGACTGATATTTTTGATGGAAGGTATAATTGATAAAATTAACTCTGGTGTTTAGTTGTTATATTGATTTCAAATTTTGACACAAAGCCTGCAATTCTGGGGGAGGGAGTAAGTTGCTTACATCGACTGCAGTATTTAACTGATGCTTATTTTATTGAACCTGAAAGGATGAAAGGCAAAGTCGACTTTGGCAGAATTTTAACTCAGAGTGTGAAGATGGACAAAATGCTGTTAATGATTCTGCCAGCTCACCACCTTGCTACTTTATTATATTAACCACAGAAGGATGAAAGATAATGTCAGTCATGCAAGGATTTGAACTCTTGATTTTGACATAGAACCAAGCCTTGTGAATGAAACTAGGTAGAAATAGAAATTGTTTGGAAGCATAGTGATGGCTTGGAACTCTAGTTCAAAGGGCCAGACTTTAGTATGATTAGAATAGTTCCAGTCATGGCCATCTTATCTTTTTTGTCTAATGTATCCACCTTTAATGAAGTAGGATGTGATCTAAGTGAGACTTGGCTTCTATTTTTAGATGTTCAGGTTGTTACATAGACTCATTTGCTTCTAGTAAGTTAATATTGAATAGAGATGAATATTTCCTGCATTGCATTTACTGCTGCACGCAGTAGTTTATTAGTAGTAGAAATAACCCTTAATGTTGATTTCACCCTCCTCCCATGATATCATTATTGGTTGGTTAGAATAGTTGACACCTCACACTTGCAATAATTTATATATTATGTCTTAGCAAAATATTTTCTTTTAAACGGTGAAGTTTAACTGGAGGTAAAAGGAGAGGATTGATATTTTCAATAAATAAAAGCACCCACTACACTCTCGGAGTGGTTGGCGTTAGGAAGGGCATCCAGCTGTAGAAACTCTGCCAAATCAGATTGGAGCCTGATGTAGCCACCTGGTTCACCAGTCCTCAGTCAAATCGTCCAACCCATGCTAGCATGGAAAGCGGACGTTAAACGATGATGATGATAATGAAAATGTGGTGCAAAGTATTCAGGGAACTTAATTTTCGTTAGCCAGCATGTGTTGAAGTATACAATTCATGGAAATCAACACCAGTATATTACTTGTGTTTATATTATCAACAACAAGGAAAAGTTTGAATTTGGGGTAACATGAGAACTATAATGTCAAGGAATGTAACTAAATGTTGCAAAATCACTTAATTTATCTACACCCTACTACTTTTGCCATCACAGTGTTCACATGGTAAAGTCAGTAGGATATTGGACAAAAATACATTGCATTATATAGTTGTGGTTCTTTGCATTGTGCATTCAAATCTTGCTAAAGTTAACTTTGCTTTTCTTCTTTCTGAAGCCAATAAAATGAAAAAAGCTAGTTAGGTACTGCAGTTGAATTAATCCATTATAATATTTCCATGCCAGGTGTGGCTTATGATGTCATATGAGCACCAATAACTGGGTTGTCATAGCAAACAATGTGAACTAGCAATGAAGGTAGGTCAACAGCAAAATAAATTGGAATTATTTACACAGGCATGGTCGAACAGTTAAGCTATCCGATTTACATTCATGTTATATCAGATTCAATCCTATTGCATAGCAGCATAGGCAAGGTGTTTTTTAAAATTTTTTTATTATCCTTTTGCTATAGCATCAGGTTGATCCAAAACCTGTGACTGAAACTAAGTAAATAGAAACTGTTTGGAAACCCATCGATGGTCTGGACCTGTAATTCAAAGGACAAGTTTTTAACTCACACTGATTGCCCCCACTCTGTGATTGTGTTATGGGTACATGTATCTAAGATATACCCAGCCATTTACATGCTGATTCATTGAGTAGACCATTCTGATGATCGGACATTTGGAACACTCATCACTAAAACCAATGCAGATTCATTTAAATTTCTAGCTGTTTTGTATACGACATCAAGAACCAAAAAGTGATTTGAACAAGTAACAGGCTTAATTTAGTAAAGGGTAAAATCGATTTTGTAGAATAAAAGGTAAAGTCCACCTTAGTGGAATTTGAAATCAGATCGCAAGAGAATTAAATGCTGCAAGGTATTTTATATGGTGTATGTTGTTTCCATCTGATTCCCAACATCAGCACATGGGCACGATGTTGTGAAGATTTTAACCGAGTATAACATACACGGATATATAATGACTATTTCATTCACTCGTGTCAGAATGAGAGGCAATGTTGCCTTGGCGAAAATTGGTCTCAGAACGTCAAGGTATATATCTAAATACCGAATAAGTTTTCTGTATAAATAATTTTGATGCACACAAAACCACTAATCTGGTGAGTGGTTATAGTAAATTATATCGACACCAATACTTGGCTGATGTTTATTTTATCGATCCTGAAAGGATGAAAGGCAAAATTAACTCTAGCGGAATCTGGACTTAAGACATTAATAGTCATAAGTAAAAACCGCAAGGAAATTCTGTTTAAATAATCATTAACATCTAAATTTTACGTAGGAGTCCATATCTGTGTCGTATCTTACTTAGTTTTCAGTTTATTTCGTTCTTTTGTTAAATTGTTTTCTCTGAAACCACATCATATTTCCTAGAATTTCTTGATGTTTGTTTTATTTTTGAAGTTTAAAATATTTACAATTATGCTTTATATTACCATCCTCCATGCTGAAAAGAATTTTCCCCAAATTTGCAGAATTTGCTTTCCTCCATATCTCATCCATAACTCAACGAGAAGTACCATTTCGAAGAAAGCCTCCACCTTTACTTCTCAAGTTGAAACCAATTCCACACTACACCATCGGCATATCTCCCGACAAATCTGTCTCTTTCTATCTCATCAGGTTCCTCGCTCCGCATGCACACACGCTCGATGCGAAGGTACCTTCGGTTGTTTCAAACAACAGACCGCTGGTCCCGATACCACTATCCTTAAACATCCCAGAGCTTGTCTCTGTATTTACTAAACTACTTAATCCTTCTGTCAATACAGGGATATACTCTTATTTTTGGAAGCACTTTATACCGTATCCCATCCTCGAGAAATGTAAATAATGACTCTGCTGAATACTCTCCTATCGCACTCCCAATTTCTCTAAAATAATTCTTTCTCCTAAAGGAAAAAGGCCTGAAATTGTGTGTGTGTGTGTGGGGGGGAGTGCTGTCTAGCCGAATACATCCACCCCCAGTTCTCAGCTGCTACTTATTTTATCAACCCCGAAAGGAAGAAAAGCAAAGTCGACCTCGCAGGGAATTTGAACTCCGAACATAAAGCCAGAAAAAAAAGAAGCATTTTGTCCAGCATGCTAACGATTCTGCTAGTTCTAACAACCATTAACAACAATGTTCTCTACCACCTTGTATCTCTCTCCCTTTCTATCTTTCTCTTCCTCACCTCTCCTTCTTCTTAACGACTCGTACGGTTTCCATAAGTCAGAGGTCTCACATTAGAGAACATTTATGAAAGCAATGTTACTATCTTCTATACAAGCAAAGCTTTCGACCATATTTGGTATTCGAATCTTTTATTGAAACTGGTTGTCTATGGGTTCCATTCGTCTCTCATCTCTTCAATTTGTAGCTTTCTCTCTGACAGCATTATCACGACGTGTTGATGGAGCTTTTTTAAGATCCAAATTTTAACATATCTGTTGTGTTCCAGTTTTGTTCTTCACAATTTTCTCTCTATATATAATTGATCTGTTTGCTGCTACACGCAACAACACCCACTCTTATTTATATGATACTAACCTTCATTCTTCTCTGACCATCACTAATAACGCATCATCAACACGCCGAAAATTAACATCAATTAAATGGGGGACACACACACACACACAAACGGCACGGTTTTAGATTTTGGCGCAAGGCCAGCGAAAGTATAGAAAGAGATGGGTTAGTCGATTACATCGACCCCAGTGATCAACTAATAGTTATAGTATCGACCTCGAAAGGATAAAAGGTTAAGTCGACATCGGTGGAGGAGTTTAAATTCACGCGCTAACGATTCTGCTAGCTAGCCGCGTGCGTGCGTATGTATGTATGTATGTGTTTGTGTGTGCGTGCGCGTTTATATATTTGTAAATACATATGTAAGTATACATAATAATAATAATAATAATAATATGTATATATATATATATATATATGTGTGTGTGTGTGTGTAAAAAAAA
>NC_068984.1:50630392-50633293 GCF_001194135.2 Octopus bimaculoides | reverse complement strand
AACGAAAACAAACATGGAGGGTCGTTAGACCAGAACGAGAGGAAAATAGTGAACGCCGGGAGAAACATCTTTGAAAAGAGAAAAGATAATATATCTATATATATATATATATATATATGTGTGTGTGTGTGTGTAAAAAAAAATATAGATTATTATATATATGTATATATTATTGTCTTGATACAGAAATACAGCTGCGAACTCAAAGGGCAGCAAAAGCCTTTGGTGGCTTGGAGTCACGCGTTTGGTGCCAGCGATGTATAAATAAGAATACAAATCAGTACGTGGTATAATATCTTTAAAAAGATCTATACGGAAGAATGAAGTTTAGTGTGAAGAAGTGGTATATAAGAAGCTGATATTAGATAGTTAACGTAAACAAATAGCAAGAACAAACAAAATAGAGGTATGAGTGATAGAGAGAGAAGATGATGTATATAAAAGACTCATGTTTACATAAAAATCATATTAATGTAACACGTATTAACAATAAAAGAGAAAATAAGTAAAAGCAGAGAAGCAATTTTTAATATTACAACTAAAGTAGTATATACTTACGGTGTCTAGAAAGATAAAAATGTGAATCTAAAAGTTCTAATATGAAGTTAGATAGTCCAAAGTAAATGTAGGGGAGATAAATAAGCGGAGAAAGAGATGAGTAAAAAAATTCTTTAAATGGATAGGGATGTGTGGGTTATACAGAAGGTGAGTGACGAGTTATTTTAGATTAATGAATAGAAATTTGGTCATGTGTTTACATGAGGAAATTTTTTCATCCCTAGTATTAACCAAATTTCCATTCATTCTCATTATGTTATAGCTTTCTTCTAAACATAACTTGCTAATTTTACTATTATTTCTACAAGAGGGGGAAAAAGATAGGATTTTCCAAGAAATGGAGAAATTAATATTGTTTCTTTTGAGATGCCAATTTTTTTTTTAGATAGTCCTGTACTATTCTCTTTTCGATGGTCCCTAAAAGTAGATTTATGGTTAGAAATTCTTGATTTAATCGAGTTTTGGGTTCAACTTACGCATATGTATCTAGAGGAGTTCTGAGTTATAATAGTTTCTTGGTATACAACTTCTTTCCTTTTACAATTTATATCTACTTCTCAGGCATTAGGGTCTCTACAATTACAATTTGAATTTATGGGTGGTGTAGTGGTGTTCTATATTTTGTTGGATTAATAGAGTTATGGTTATTAGCAGTATCGTTGTTGTTAATTGCAGGATTATGAGATGTATTATTAATAGTATTATTATTGGAGGTACTAGGTACAGTTTTAGTAGTATTTTTAAATTATAGAATAGATCCAATTTCTTACTGTTAAAAGAAGAAATTATCCGCAAAAAAGATTTGGAGAAACTGAAAATCCAAATCTAATTTTTTTCATTATTAAATATTTTAGCATATTTAGAGTTTTTGAAGTTTTTATTAATTATCATTCTAATGGATCTAATAAAGTTAGACTTTAAATGTCTGGCAAAAAGGATCATAATCCAGGTAGTATTATTGTTGTTTGTTTTATTTAAAGGTTCGGTTGTGTTTAGAGGGTCAGCTTTTCTAATACACGGTATTGGTGTCTTTATTGCTATTTTATCTCCATCCTTGTTAGAGTGCTATGGTTATACATGTCATTGAAGTAATTTGGCATGTTTAGATTATGCATATATTTTTCTGTTTATTGGCTTAATGTTCCTATTTTATCTTTAATTATACATTTGTAGTGTTTGTTGTCAGTATTTCTATGTTTATTTATATTAGTGTGGTTAAAAAGGCAGTAATTACTGACTTTTTTAAATTCTTTTCTTTAGTTATATTTAGGTTGTGGTGCTCGTATTGGTTGGGTTTTTTAGTATAGTTATTATAGTGATGATTGTTGTGTTTTTTGTTGATGTTATGTTTGTGACTCTTATTGAGAGTTTCCGTTATACGCTTATTAGGGCGTACTATTTCATCAGATGACTTGGATTCACTAATATAATCAATGTTGTTTGTTTCATGATTATGTTTGATATGATTAGTACTAGTGTTGTCGTTTTTATTACATTTATTTGCATATTTATATCCTGCCTTCTGAAGTGCTAGGTTATAATAGTCCTTATGTTTGTTAAATATTTCCTCGTTAGATGATAATAGATTTATTCTTCTTTTTATGTTAGTGGTCAGGTTTTCTATAATGTTATAGGGTAGGTTGCTGTGCACGTTTATGCATGTAATATTGGTGCTAGGTTCATGGCAAGGTTGGTGGGTAGAAGTATTAAGGTTGAAGTTGACGTCTAGGAAGTTAACAGGGTTGTTATCCTTTTCAATGATAATAGATAGTCCTTGGTTTTTAAAAAAGTATGTAGTCTTTTTTTGTAGAGTTCTAATTTTCTATTTTGGGCATTCCTAACTAAGAATAGTGCGTCGTCCCGATATAATTCACCTTCTAATTCAGGGAATTCTTCTTCAAATTTGAGCAGTAGGTATATTCTGACTAAGTCGGTTACTTCTGCGGAGTCTTGTGCGTCCATGGAGACTACTGAATATTTTGTAAATATAAACTTATTTAAATGGGAAACAATAAATTACGGACTATTCTGGAGTTTACGACATCAGTCACTTTCACGACAGCGAACAATTAATTTCATCGTATTTAACTTCTATCAGGACCGTATTTTCTTTTTCTTTTATTTTTCCGTTTCTATTTATTTTTATTTTTATTTTACACTTTCACTGTTCTCAAACTGCTTGTTTGTTTTCACCACTGCTACACAGGTTTTTAAAATTTTGTTTTGATTTTTTTTGCCTGCAATTAATGCGCGTTGTTTTTAAACAATTAAGATACGTGTATTTTGAATTTTCTTTTACTGTTTTTTTTTCTGTGGGGCACTTTTGCCCCAGCATGGCCACAG
>NC_068984.1:50628958-50630370 GCF_001194135.2 Octopus bimaculoides | reverse complement strand
AAAAAAAAAAAAAAATGAAATGAAAGTAAGATAAAGCAAAACAAATAAAGAAAATAAAACCATCGAAGAAAGGAACAATTGCAACAACAGCAGTAAATTCTAATATAACGAAAAGCAGTAAAAAGAGAATCAAAAACGACACATGATAAAATCTTCGAAGTAATAATTTTATATAATGACAGAGAACAGCCGGACACTGAACGCAGAGGTGCTTGACAGAGGTGAGAAAAAAAAACAGAAGTCAGATCCTGATAGAAGATACACAATTGAAATCAAAGTATTTCTCTAAGGTGAGGCTGCGGTTTTAAACTCAAGGATTGCCAAATTATGTTCTACATTCTATTGTATTCGAAACTGCATTCTAACTTTTCGAAGATCTGATATTTAAATGACGAATTTTGTTAATTAAAGTGTCCCAACATACATAATATCTATAAAATGTCATCAACGAGAATTGTGTGTGTGTGTGTGTTTGTGTGCATGTGTGTGTTTTACTCCAGGAGGAATTTCAGACTCACAATTTCACTCTTCATGCGAGATTTTGAGATGATAAAACAGCAAGCTGGCAAAATTTTCACCACTCCAGACAAAATGGTCTGCGACAATTATTCCGGTTCTTTGTGTTCTGAGTTCAAAATTACGTCGAAGCCAACTTTGCCTTTAATCCTTTTAGGGTCGATAAAATTACATAAACCCCAGTTGAGCACTGGGAGTCTATGTAATATCCCGAATTTCAGGCCTTGTACTTATAGAAGAAAAGATTATTTCGGGATGGTTTCGGAAAACCGTTGAAATATGGTAACGTCGCTTGAAAACAGACATCGACGTTAAAAAATATAGGCGTGACTGGCAGGTGAATGTATTGGCAGGTGAATGTTTTTGGTAGTTTGTTTAATAATGATAATGAGGTCATTAGAGGACAAATATTTCTAGACGATAGCCAGCACGATATTGAGTTTTTTTCTTTTTTAAATTTCAAAAGCAGCGTGTGTAGGATCCTCCACACTGCTGTTCAGACAATTGCCCCTGAAACCAAACCCCAATGTCTTAAAAATTGTTTTAGGATAACTTAGTCCTGAAGAATGTAACTCCATATGTTGGCAATTGCAAACAGGATTATTGGGCCTTGTGCCTAGATTAGAAAAGAATTGCATACATGGTTATCGCGGTAATTTCCTATTTGATGTTCATAAAATCATAGTGATCCAAAAAGTTAATTTCAACAAAACGTTTCTTATCATAATTATGAGTGGTACACACTATGAATGTGTTGTTGTTGGCACTCCGTCGCTTACGACGTCGAGGGTTCCAGTTGATCCGATCAACGGAACAGCCTGCTCGTGAAATTAACGTGCAAGTGGCTGAGCACTCCACAGACACGTGTACTCTTAACGTAGTTCTCGGAGATATTC
>NC_068984.1:50612362-50628877 GCF_001194135.2 Octopus bimaculoides | reverse complement strand
ACAACAGAAACAGGAAGTAAGAGTGAGAGTGAGAGAAAGTTGTGGTGAAAGAGTACAGCAGGGTTCGCCACCATCCCCTGCCGGTGCCTCGTGGAGCTTTTTAGGTGTTTTCGCTCAATAAACACTCACAACGCTCGGTCTGGGAATCGAAACCGTGATCCTATGACCGCGAGTCCGCTGCTGTAACCACTGGGCCATTGCGCCGCCACAACAAATAACGTGTAAAAAGTAGGAAAAATATTAGACTTATTTTGAATAGAGTTTCGCCATGGGCACAGGTGAGGATTCTTCAACAATTTACGGCGGGCACATCAAGCAATACAAGTCGTTGAATCTGAGAAAGATCAATCCAGTGTCGTAATTGTATGCTTTCCATTGAGTTTCTGCTGATTTGTAAGTATTTATTTCGTTAGGATTCACAATAAAACGGGGAGCAGAAGGGAGTCTACAAGACATGCTAATCGAGTTGAAATGAAATTGAATCTAAAACAAATTCGATTTTACGAACGTCAAATAGGTAATTGCTGATTATCGCTGTTGGAATGTCTTTGATCACAAGATTGTGGTTGACCAGTGTTAATCGAGAGTTAAACACAAGCTTCATCGCTGTTTTTATTTGTTGGTATTGTGCTTTCCACTTCGTCATGTGTATTAATGTAAGCCCAGAAGAAAATTCCTTTATCTATATAATTTAGCGAAAACAGGAAAATATGTTCGCCAATCTCGAGGAAAATATAACGTCTGTGTGCATGTGTGCGTATGTGTGTGCGTGTGCGTGTCTGTCCGTTTCTGTGTGTGTGTTTGCATGCGTATGTGTGTATCTGCATCGTGTGTGTGTGTGTGTGTGTCATCCACCATTTAAAATTATTATTGCATTTGTTGCCGACAAAGTAAGTATACAGCATATTTAAGAAATTGGAAGTTTGATAGGACAAAGATAAAACGAAGAGAAAATAGAACGACTATTCTCTCCTGATAAGTAACGTATATAGTTATTATTGTTTAGCCCCAGGTCAATCCTAATCAAGCATACCTATGATTAAATACATTTCAGTCATGACCATCCAATCTTTTTTTCATGGGTACATAGAACTATGCTATGTAATATACCGTTTCCTTATTTAAAACGTTAAGATGTGTTATTAAGAAGAGATGATTGCACTTCGAGCGAATTGAGCGAACATGTAAGAGCTCACTTGTTTGTAAAAAAAACAAAAGCAAAAAACAAACAAACAAACAAACAAGCAAACAAAACTCTTAGAAAAAAAAAAGCGACCGGATTATAGCGAAACTATGTAAATCATAGATTCTCAAAATGGGTGCTACCGTCCCTCCCCCGGTATGCGTTGAGACAGTCTAGGTGGATGCAGGTGCCTAAGGGGGAGGTAGAGAAAAAGGAGGTGCTGGGAGGAAGACAGTGGATTGGGGAACGCTATGAATTTATTATAATATTATTATAGTATTGTATACAAAGTATATAATATTATATTAAATATTAAATGATTCATAGTATATATAAAGTAGTAAAATATAAAATATTTATTTATACATAAAAATAGGGGTGAGGCGCAGGGGGTATTATGTGGCCATGAGTGGGGCGGTGGTCCAAGAAGTTTGAGAACCTCTGATGTAAATGCATATATTGCTTTGTTCGCATTGCTATCAACCGTTTGCAAACAAGAGACGTAACAGCGTTTTATAAGACGCTTTGAACGTACGACATTTTGATTTTCAACAAAGTGTCAAAGCATGACCGAGCTAGAAATTTCGGTTTTATTTTTCCTGGTTCTCATGTTTAGTCAAACAATTTGTTCGGCTTCTTATAATGGTGAGTTTTATACATGCATACATATATACATACGTACATATATCTTACTGTGTATTAGTCTATATGTATCTATATATGTACCTATTTCTCTTTGTCTCGCTCTCTCTCTCTTCCTCTCTCTCTTTCTACGCACACTCAAACATTTAGTCACTTGGTTTTCTCTAGATTTTCGTTCTCCCTTGCGTCCAAGACTATCACTTTTGTATCTTTCCCACCTGCTGTTGTAAGTGATAATGTTTATATCCTCATTGATCTGAGAAGTTGTAGCCCGTCTTTTGGTCAGCATAATACGTGGTTTGAAATTTGTAAAGTCTTGATGAAATGTTGGAATTATGGAGTTATTGGATGATCTTAAAACACGGCCGAACCATTCGGGTTTCTTCTTATTAACTTAGCAAAAGTATCTGAAATATGAAGCTTTTTTTTCACGGAAATATTTCTATGTCAATCGTGTAATATCACCAGTATAGACCTTAAATACTACATGTGAAAATCATCTAGCCTACCTGTACTAGCGTAGTTGGGCGGGGGCAGTAGGGGCGGTGCGCCCCGGGCAGCATTTTTAAAGGGTCAGCACTTTTGGGTCTGCTGTAGGCAGTATGTGTTTTTGGTGGGGTCCTGGGGCGGCAAACGAAAGGGCCGCCCCGGGCGGCATATACTCTAGCTATGCCAGTGCCTACTTGCATCCCCAGATTTTAGGATTCACGTTCCAGATGCAAATGTAACGATTGTAAAAATAAAGACGTTATATAGTCTCTAACTTTGGGTCACTGACTAACTACCCCATTTATTCCAGATCAAGCCTATTTAGTCTTCCCAGATTAACCCATAATTTCACATTTTCAGACATTTCCATGCTATTTTTGAAACGTCCAGTTTAATGCATGCTTCATCTAAATGTTCAGTGAAAATTTTCAGTATGCCAAAGTTCATAGACATTGATATTTTTTTCGTCAGCATACCTAATACCTTGGGAGAAAATGTCAGTGAGTGCTAGTGTTTCATCTAAATCAGTGGTTCTCAACCCGAGTCCATATGACCCCAGAAGGTCAATAAGAGATCTTCGGGGGTCCACGCAAACAAAATAGAAAAGTGGCAACCCACAGTAGTGTATCAAGGGTCCACGAAAATGTTTTTCTTTAGATGTATTTATCGCAAGAAACAGCTAGGTTTCTTTCTCTAATATTTTACATAGTTCAGTATACACAAATTAATGTGTGAAAAACAAAATAGGAATTTTGGAAGAAATATCTATAAAACTGGTTTTTAAACATTGAATGGTTATGATGATCCACCAGAATAAGATAATAATCAAAGGAGTCCATAGATAAAAGATCTAAATTTTCAGTTTTTTCATGGTAAATTCTATAAAGCCGATGAACATGTTAAAGGATTGCAGACAGCTTTATCTTAGATCCATGCGAACTTTAAGCAAACTGTCAACTGATCGCCCTTAACCACAATAAACTCAGCACTGTTGTTCAGCGATTTTTCAATACACACTATCTTGCGGTGTGCTTCTACCACAGTCATCATTTACCCCAGTTCTCTCTGCCAGATCGTGTCGAAGACAGTTTTAAGATCAATGAGGTTGAAGTGTGAGGGAAAAATGACGTACTTTTGGTTTTAAAGTAATCTGTTTCACTTTAAACTTAGTATCAATTGTGCCTCCATCTGACCTAAAATCAATACTTACCCTTCGTTCCTTCGGTTTTACTTACCTTTCCGCTGAAGAGAACTATAGCAAAAACTTACACGGTATCGATAAAAGAGAAATTACTCTGTAATTTTCCATGTTTTTGCTCTGGGTTAATTCCTACTGCGTGGCACCTTGGGCAAGTGTCTTCTACTATAGCCTCGGGCCGACCAGACCCTTGTGAGTGGATTTGGTAGACAGAAACTGAAAGAAGCCCGTCGTATATATGTATGTATATATATATGCATGTGTATATGTTTGTATGTCTGTGCTTGTCCCCCCAACATCGCTTGACAACCGATGCTAGTGTGTTTATGTCCCCGTAACTTAGCGGTTCGGCAAAAGAGACCAATAGAATAAGTACTAGGTATCCAAAGAATAAGTCCTGGGGTCGATTTGCTTGACTAAAGGCGGTGCTCCAGCATGGCCACAGTCAAAAGACTGAAACAATTAAAAGAGTAAAAGAGTAAAGAGAGTATATACACAGGTTCTGTCGTTTAACGGTTTTCAGTTTTCCATATGTTGAATATTACGTAAACATTAAGCATGTACACTTCCCCAGTTTTTATTCAGCACTGATGCTATCTACACCGAATGTTTCACGGTTTTCAGTTCTTCTTACTGATTTTTCTATTTCGATTTTTGTTATTTCTGCATGAGTATCCGCATCAGATGAACTCTTCGGGACTTATGATAAAATTCTTCCGAGATTTGTGAGAGTTTAGTGTTACGATATTCGATTTAATATTTCCAATATTGAAATATCTCAGACGTGTATCTATGTTATCGTCTTTACCTTTGACTGTGTTCTGTGTCTTCTGCTTTCCCTCCAATTCACGGGTGGGCTTGTAAAAGTTTGTGACTATTATAATACTTGAAATCGCGGTAGATTTTTTCCTTCTCTTGCAATTTGTCCGTTAGTTTGACTGCTTCGTTCTGTCCATTTTTTCCAACTTAAACAATATCGCCTGGGTTGTTCAACATTTCTGATATAATTTATCGTCTATGTCCATAGATTATTATTAAGACAGGCATGTTAAATGCTTTCAATCTCTCAAACCATCAGCTTCTTTTTTTCCTTTGTTGTTTCTTTGAAAAACGCGCACTTCGTCTATTTCATCCATCTAAATTTGCAGCAGTGCTTCCAAAGGGTAACCCAAACCTTTGTGTCATACCTTTAACTATAATTCGTTCACTTCATTTTGTTTTGATATCGTTTGTATTGTGAAATCTTTTGGCAAGTGCCCAAATATGTGTGTGTGTGTCTTCGTGTCTTCAAATTTTAGCATAAGGCCAGCTATTACGGGGGCGGAGTAAGTCGATTACTTCGACCCCAATACTCAATTGGTACTTACTTAATCGACTCCGAAAGGATGAACGGCTAAGCTGACTCCTGTGGAATTTGAACTCAAAACGTAAAGACGAACGGAATGCCGCTAAGCATTTTTCTCTGAGTGATAACGATTCTGCCAGTTCGCCTTATATCTATATGTATGTATGTATGTATGTATGTATGTATGTATGTATGTATGTGTGTGTGTGTCTGTGTATCTTTGCATACATGCATGTACGTATACATAGACACACATACATACACGCGTAAATATATATACTGAAGGTGCATAGCTTAGTGGTTAGGGTGTTGCACTCGTGATTGTGAGTTCGTGATTTCGATTCTCAGGCCCGGCACTGCGTTTTGAGCAAAACACTTCATTTCACGTTGCTCCACGATCATTTCATCATCTTACGTGTGACATGTCGAGCACCTGTACAGGTAATGTCGATTTGATGGAGGGAGTGAGCTTATGTGTACACAAACATTTGATTACTATAAACAAATCATCTGTGTGGTTGTTCAGCAAGAAATTGCAGAACCCGCACAGGTCGTCTAACGACAGTAGAATCCATGATATATATATATATATATATATATACCGAATATCAACTAGAGCTTGTCAAAGAAATGACGATTTTTAAAACACGCCCTAAATATCACTAAAACACATTGCTGCAGAAATGTACCGTAATATTTGAAGTGGAAATGAACGTTATCATTCGTTTATGCGGAACTGATAATATTAAATGACAAAGACAGTTTATGAGAGTAGAGAAAGAAGCAAAAAATCCGACAACTGTTGCTCAGATTAAATAGCTTGTCTTTCCATGTCTCATATAGAATGATAACCATTTTACAAATCTATGTTCCAGAGACAAGTTATAATAACGAAGTTTGATTTGGTGTGAAATTGGCCAAATGGCCTTTTAATGTTAAGTAACGTCTGCATTCTATATTTAACCGCCTTGTTCAGGTTTTTGAAATATTGCATGTTTCTGCTATTGTTTTCTTGTATGATTTTGTGCTATTATATATTAGCAATCTGCAGTAAGTATGCTTATCTAGTTCATGTAGTCTTTTAGTTCCCTCAGTTTACACCCATATATTACGTAGATGAATTTATGTAAAGTGGTAAATGTTTACTAAATGTGTTTTAGAATGTATCGACATAAGTATCAAATCTTACCATTTTTACGAGTTTAACTTAATTTTGAATTTCCAAGTCTGTTAAAATAAGCGCTTAAATGATAGGTTATACTGGTATCATGATTTATTTTTTAGCACGTAAATTACAGGTTCTAAGTTCATTTATAGTGCTCAGTTAATTGGGGAAAGCTTTACAGTGTTTATAACGAGCAAGAGAAATATTTTTATTGTACAGTACAATATTTATTCGGCGGATACCTTCTGTGTTTTGTTTTAAAGTTTCACTAACGTTCAATCAATTAGGTGTCTGGACATTCCATGGTCAGTAATAATTCATTAAGATGTATTGTTTCAAAGGCAAAATACATACAATGACCACAATATTCACCGTTTACTATGTGAAAGGGAAAACTTCAAGATTTTGAATCTACCTGGTTTCATCCCGGAAGGGAGAGAAGAAGCTTTCCCGTCATTCCTCCAATCAAAGAAATATATTATCTTCAAATCTTAAAACACATTTTCAACCAACAGAATTCGGAGTGTAAACTGGTTGTGACAAGAAGGGAAGTAACAAGAGATTCCACGCTTGAAATCAACTATGGTTAAAGGAAAATGTTGACTCTTAACGAGTTAAATATGGTCATCCAGCTTTGACAACGACACACTTACGGACCCTATGTAATTCCAGGGGTGTTAAGAAAGCTACACATGAAACCGAGTAAATGTTCAAGCTAATCGTTGACTTTTACTGTTGGGCCAGGAACAGCAATTTCTCGTTAAAGATAAGCTTAACAGTCAATACCCTGAACTTACCTGCGAACCCCAAAGACAAATATAACCTGGGAGTTTAAGTTTGAGATTAAACCTTGGAGATTTGAAGTAAAACCCGAGGAATCATTTGTAAAAAAAAACTGGAACCAAGGTCGTAAACCCTAGAACTAAATAGATAAGTTGAAAATAAATTCAATTCTCAGAACTTTGATTTTCTTTGACTTCTGTCTCTCCTTCGCTTTCTTAATTTTTCACTTTTTGTCCCGTCTATAAAATATATTCAAAAGTGCCAAGTGTTCGTTGTTTAGGTGTCACAGTTTGATTAACCTTATAAAATCTCATTTAATTCTTACAGGATCGATATCAACTGTGAGAAGCGTGTCAGCGATCACATCAACTCACCGACAATATTTGACAGAGAGCATTGACAGAGAAAATGGCGTCGATGACAGGGAAGATTTTGTTGGTGGTGCCAATATTGGCGGAAACAATGCAAGCACAAGCCTTCGCAGTAATAGAGATGAAGGAAGGGCAATAGAAGCTACAGAACCACAAATATCAACAACAGCAACAACAACAACAACAACAAATGTGAAAATCAACCGAAACGGCAATATTGCAAAAGAGAAGTCGTCCAAACTGGAGAAACCAATATTTGGCGTATTGCTATTTCTCGGTTCGATATTCATTTTGGTTGTAGGAGTTCTTCTGGAAATTTCTAATAGATACAAGCAGAAGGAAGAAAAAGCATCTCTGAAAAAATTTGATGAAAAATATACGCTTTTGTAAATAAATGTTCCCTAAGACATCCGAGGGTTAGATTTTGTTTTTGGGGGATTTGAAAAGCAAATGATAATGTGCTGACAAGTAAGGCTCACATCCTTAGAAAACACCTATCAATTCAAATATTTGAGTTGTACTGTATGGAGGTATTTCCCTACTGCTCTCACCACTTTCCCTCCCCAAACTTTCAGTTTAATTACATACATACATACATACATACATACATACATACATTGATAGAAAGGACAACAAAAGAAAGAAAGAGACCTCGATATTATGTAAATAGAGGAATTTATCTGTAAAAATATGTGACACTTATTCGGTAGCCATGATAAAACTCCGAGTTTCGGATGCCGGGGTGGGAACCCACACCGGCATCTCTTCAGTTAGCCGGATAACTGAAGAGATGTTGGCATGGGTTCCCACTCCGGCATCCGAAACTCGGAGTTCTATCATGGCTACCGAATAAGTGTCACATATTTTTACAGATATATATATATATATATATATATATATACACGAGTGAGAGGACACACGAAAAAGTGGCACTCAACGCATATAATCACAGTTGGATTCAGCTCCATGCAACATAAATTTTCGTTGGTTATTTTATGCTTGATCGCTAAATCCACATGTTATTTTATTCTTTCTCTGTCTATTTTCTCTTACTCCTTTCTGTTGAAGAGCGTAGGCGCGAAACGTAAAAGACTTTCTCACTTTCTCGAGCGTCAAACTAATATAATGCCAAACGATTCTGATGGACAACAATCTAACTTGTCCCCAAGATATCACTGTGTAATACAGCAATTGAGCCACTGAAAAGAAGACGAAACTAGCAGAGCTGAAAGGCAATCGTGTATTGATTCTCAATCTTATTGAATATTTTCTTCATTTATGTTACTATTAATACTGCAGCTATTCTTGCTATTTAGGCAACTGTTCATATTGGACCAAACATTCTTATTTTCTATTCTTCCCTCTGAAGGAGAAAGTAGCCTATGGGAATCATCTCTGCCCTTCATTACAGTGCCTTGTGGAAATGCGTTTCTTTCATGAAGACAGTTAAATACTATATGCCAATCAAAACTGTCCCCCTATGCTTTAATATCTCTCTTTTACTATCTCTTTTACTTGTTTCAGTCATTTGACTGTGGTCATTCTGGAGCACCGCCTTTAGTCGAGCAGATCGACCCGAGGACTTATTCTTTGTAAGCCTAGTACTTATTCTATCGGTCTCTTTTGCCGAACCGCTAAGTTACGGAGACCTAAACACACCAACATCGGTTGTCAAGCGATGGTGGGGGGACAAACACAGACACACAAACGTATACACATACATACATTTCTATATATACACACATACATACAGCGGGCTTCTTTCAGTTTCCGTATACCAAATCCACTCAGAAGGCTTTGGTCGGCCCGCGGCTATAGTAGAAGTCACTTGCCCAAGGTGCCACGCAGTGGGACTGAACCCGGAACCATGTGGTTCGTGAGCAAGCTACTTACCACACAGCCACTCCTACGCCTATATTCAACAGTTTACACACATCAACTCTATTTGATGTTGTAGGAAACAAATATTGAAACAAACTGGGCAAATGTTATTTCAAGACCCATTTTTAGCGGTAAATTCAACAACAATGATGTTGATGTTTCAACCACACTCAGAGAACGCCAAAGATACCATACTCCAAGTCATGACGATTTAGATAAAAACTGCATTTGATGACGTCATATCATAGGTACGTAATTGTTCAAGTTGGTTGACTACCTAAAATTCCGACTTGAACTGTGACTAAAGCAAATTAAGTAGTGTGTTATAGCAGTCCAGCAAAGAATAGCTACATGTGGTCTATCATTGAGCTGGTACATGTACAGTAGAAAGAAAGTATGAACAGGCAAAAAGTTGGAATCGGTTTAGATCAGGGCATCTATATATCTAAATATAGTATTAGTAGTAGTAGGCATCCGTCAGTCTCGGGAGGTCATGGATCTGCTCCCAAAGAAATCGTGTCAGCTGCTGATGACGGTGCAGCGTCTGTTGTGGCTGTACATACCCACACGGGAGCGGCAGTCACGCATAAGCGACTGCATTTGAAGGAGCCCTGAGTTAACAATTCTATTGTCACAACTCAGTAATTATGCTTAATTATATAACTGCTTTGCTGTTTGACACTGCTTAGAGACGAAAATATATTCGCCTCGTGGCGGTGACGTCATTTACTGTAGTCAATAGTACGCCAGTATTCTCTTTTTTCTCCGACAAGGAACGCGTCCCGTCATCGAACATTATGATGACTTCTTTATCAGTTATGTTTCAATATATATGAAAAATAGCAAAATATTTGCTTTTCTCGTTAGTTGGCGAATGGAAAAAAAAAAAAATATTGATGTGCACCCCTGCAAAACAGCGGATGTTTCTTAACAAAAATACTATCGGCGCAGTCCAAAGAATGTCAGAAATAAGGTGGTGGCAATAAAACTGAAAGAACGGGGCATTAAAAGACGGAAAAGTTTATAAACACTCTTAAAACTTGCGGAGCTTTAAGTAACCGTGTCTTCCCAGTATGGCGGCCATAACAGCAGCAGCAGCAGCAGCAGCAACAACAACAACAACAACAAAAATAGAGATAAATGCAGCACTAACAGTAGAAGTGGAAGAATTTTGGAAAGAAATATGGTCGGCGAAAGAAAACCTCAGAAAAATCTATCAAAACAACGAACACAGCACCTGGATAACTCTGGACCCCTACAACAACTGAAGAGGTCACCTAGGCACTGCAAAAACTTAGCAACTGGAAGGCACCCGGGCGCAACAAGATTCCCAGCTTTTGGCTAAAATACCTAACAGGAACACAAAAAGCTGGCAGAGAAATTTAGTGAAATACTAACAGAGCCAGAGACAATGCCTGAATGGCTCAAGGAAGGGAAAAACTATCTTAATTCCCCAATCCACTGAAACGGCAAACCCGCAAAATTATAGACCGATAACTTGTCTCCTTACAATCTACAAAATCTTTATTGCAATAATATCGCAGAGAATAAGAAAACATCTGGACGAGAGCAGAAGAGATGCTGCAAAGTCTTATATGGTTGTAAAGATCAGCTACTGATCAATAAAGCCATAACTGAAGACAGCCGAAGAAGGGTCTAAGTATGGCCTGGATCGATTACCGAAACATTTTTGATAGTATTCCCCACACATGGATCCTAGAAACAGTAGCTATGAACAAGATAGTACCAATAATCATAAAAATGCATAAAACATTCCATGAATAAATGGCAGATAGTGCTACAGCTGCAGGCAAAAGACGGACTCATAAAAACCAAAGCCATTCCCATTAGAAGAAGAATATTCTAGGGAGACATGCACCCTCCACTCCTTTTCTACTTGGCAGTGACATTTTTATCTGACATACTAAACAGAACTGAATGTGGATACAACTATTGCGGCAAAACAATCAGCCACCTCTTATATGTGGATGATCTAAAATTGTACGCTACAAATGATAAATAACTGGAAACATTACTACAGACGGTACATGGATTTACCAAAGAGATAAACATGAAATTTGGCTTAGAAAAATGTGCCAAAGCAACCTTGAAAAGAGTAAAACTAGTTAAGAGTAACAACACCATACTAGATAAAACAAATGAAATAAGTGAATTAGGCTAAAGCCAGACATACAAATACTTAGGAATCAATGAACTAGATACGATACAACAAACAAATGATTGAGAAGATAAGAAAAGAATACTATAGACATGTTAGATTAATACTGAAAACAGAGCTCAATGCGAAAAACAAGATAATAGGTTTCAACACTCTAGCCGTGCCAGTTATAAGTTACAACTACAATATTCTTAACTGGACTCTACATGAACTGATCAAAGCATGGAAAATAATAAGACTTAGGATGCACCACCCAAAATCTGACATAGAAAGGTTATATACACAATGTATCAAAGGTCATAGAGGCCGTATACAGTGAGAAAACTATTAAAAAATAACCACCGTAAGACTACAGAAATACCTACCTCAGAAGTAAGGAAAACTAATAAAAATAGCTACAAAACACGAACGAAACAAAAGACTGTTTTCAGTCTTTAAGGAAGCTGACAAATAGAAAAAAAATCATAGTACCTAACAACTATGATGGAAAAGAAGAAACAACAAAAGCTGTAAAACAACTGAAATCCAAGCTAAAAGTGGAACTGAAATGGACCATGATAAAACGATAGCAAGAAAAGAATAAAACGTAAAAACAACAAAAACTTATAATTCGATCTGTGGGTTTTAGACGCGATATAATTTTTACTAAATTGTAAAGTGAACGAATATTTGATTGGATTCAACTTATGTCTAAAACCTTTGGTCTGTAATGATAGCAAAGAAGTTCTTAGTACTTTTGTTGACATTATACAAGTTTCCATTGAAATAGTAAGGACTTTTATAATAAAACGTAAGAATTTTCACTTTGCTGTGTCAAATTGTGTTAGACGAAAAGTCTATTTTATTACTGTCTGCAAAGTCTAGAATGTCTGAAATGTTTATGTGTGAAGTTGTAATTTCTTGAACAGCAACTTAAGTGTGGTGTACAATAGAGCCGTGCATTGATCTGCAGCTGTTCAGATCTGAAGAAATTTCCAATCTCGGAATAAAAGAAAGCAATGCTTTTCAGATGCAGGTTTAGCTATGCCTCAGATATGACATTGTTATAAAAAGAAATGAGCAGAAAGAAAGAATCAATTTATCGAACCTGAATATGTAAGTCGACGTAATCAAGTCGTTTAATATTGACACTGAGCAACATTCAAAGTTATATGCACACAAATGAGTGACGGATGTTACAAACGTACTTGAGTTAGAGACTTAGCTATACAGTGTGCATTGTGATATGTGTTCCCTTTCCGGGTGGTTCACTGCGCACAACCATGACTATAACATCGACTACTAGGTCATACCCATTATCACAGACATAAATATTGTTGTTTGCAATTAAAGGCTAATCAAATAGAGTATGTCAACAACTATGTCTCTTACAATCTGAAATGAATAGTGCAAACGAAAAAAGCTGAAAACACATGCACCTACTGAGACTTGTAACAAAAAAGCAAAAAAAAGAAAAAAAAAAGCACTCCAAATAATTTCGATAGCAACTGAAATTCTATTTAAATATACGTTAGCGGTTACTGTGTGAAGTAACCAGTCCTTCCTTTGACCTGTTCCTTATCGATTTATATACCAATCATTCGTAACTAACAGTTATTATAAATTGCTTTAACGAGCGGGTAACTTTACTTTTTAGTTCATCAGCAGCTGCCAAGAGGAATTGTCATACAAATATCCATGTAGATGTCCACCGAGGTAACTTGTGGTAAATATTCTCTATTTTCTTTAAGCTATGTATGTGAGGGATATTTTCACCGTTGTTTGTTAATTTCACAGAAAAATAAAGACCATGATATTGAACTACCTGTGCACTCATAATAATTAAACGTATCGCTTAAATAAACTTAATTTATGCTGCTTAGTTTCACGTGCGCTTCTATCTATCTATCTATCTATCTATCTATCTATCTATCTATCTACACACACACACACACACACACATTATTTTAGAAGGAAAACGAGTTGATAGTTACATCTAAATATTTTCTGCTCAGTAGAATTCGTCTGAAGAAGGCTACTAAGCCGGAAATTCGAAGTAACCGTCAACGCATTCCTTGAGAAAATAAAATGAAATAAATATGGTGCACTACTAAATGGTATCACGTGATCATTCAATCAATGTGCAACTGTTTTTGTATATAATGATACGTCAAAAAAAAGACAAGCATTAATATATGCATGTGTCTTTGTACGCATGTGAGTACATATGCTTGTATACATATACGCATGTACGTACGTATGTCTAAGTTATGTATGCATGTATGTATATATATACATACGTTTGTCTGCCTGTCCGTCCGTCTGTCCGACCATCTATCTTCTCTATCTATCTATCTATCTATCTATCTATCTATCTATCTAAATGTATGTATTTGTCCATATGAACATACTTGTATGTTTTCTCTAAATGTTGACCCGTCCATCTCCTATACATCTCTTTTACCTATACATCTGACCGTCTAGCAACCTGCTTTTACCTGTTATTTGTATTCTGTTTAATATAATTTATTTATGTTCATTCTTTACTAAAAATACCTGAAAATACTCTGAGCATATCAAGAGCAGGAATAATATAATCGCTCCAAATTTTGGCACAAGACCAGCAATTTTAGGGGGTGAATCAGGCGTAGTGCTTACTGTAAGGTCTGATGAGATTTGACACAGCAAGGGTGATGAAACAGGAAGGGACTAGTGGACCGATGATACTCATGTAGATGTGGTACAAAGCCCACTAGATTCGAAAAGGGACTGTTATATGAGGTGTAGAAAAGTCAGACAGAAGAAGCAGTTCGCTTATGGACCAGAAGACAGAGCACGTGGCTTTATAACCATTTGTCTGGTGGCTCCATTTCTGGATGTGGTCTAGGATATCTGTGAATGCAGTAGCCCCACGGTACCAGATGTGAGACAAATTCTCGATTGTGGGCCTCACTTGTGCTTTGTAGAGCATCAATAAGTGTTGTAGGATAAAGTATCATGTGGCCTTGAAAAGAAGAATAAGAGATGTGATCCTAACTGCGTCAAGTTTATGCTTTCGTGATCTGATAAAAATCAATGAAAGGTTTCTTAATATACATCATTACTGTAGATGTTTCCAAAGAATCAACCCGCGTTGGGGGAAGAAAGACTAGTAAATAGTATGCCAATGGCACTTATAAAGAAGAAACCAGTTGCTAATTTGTCAGTGTTCGGCGTTCACACAGAGCAACTGAACATATCTTATATGATTTTGCCTTAGCTTGGCCCAATGAAAGGCACCAATGTGAAATGAGGCCATAGAGTGAAAAATCCATTTCTACGACGGTAAACAACCTAAGCAACAAGTTACTAGCAGTTTTGCTCATTGTCACATTCTTATAGAAAATAGACAGATTTGACAGACTTGAAATAATGATAACAACAATGGTTTCAAATTTTGACAAAGCAGGTGATTTAGGCGATTACATTGACACCGGAACTCAACTGGTACTTATTTTACCGAACCCGACAGGATGAAAGGCAAAATCGACATCGACAGAATTTGGACTCAGAACGTAAAGACGGACGAAGTGCCGCTAAGCATTTTACCAGGCGTGCTGACGAATCTGCCAGCACGCCGCCTTAAGGAGGATGATAACATTGGTTTCAAATTTTAGCATTAGTCCAGCAATTTCGAGGAGGGGGATAAGTGGATTACATCGACACCATTACTTATCTTATTGACTTTGAAAGAATGAAAGACAAAGTCGACTTCAGCGGAATTTGAACTCAGAATGTAAAGTCGGACGAAATGCCGCAAAGTATCTTGCCCGGCGTACTAACGAATCTGTCAGCCCACCGCCTTCAAGGAGGATGATGACATTAACATCAAGTGTAGCCTTCTTTGGATATTTATATTACGTTGCATCTCGAACGTTACACTTTTGAAATTCAAGAGCAGGAGATAGGCACAAAATATCTAAGGAACAAACGGGAGGGTAAAACCCTTAAATTACTAAAATGCAATGTGTATGCCGATTTTTCGTTTTGTTTCTAGAAGACATAACACATAATCATCAGATACTAAAAAATGTAATTGAGGTATTTCTCCTCAGAGTGATATAATGTTGCTAAAACAATATACAATGCCATACGCTGGAAAATATACTGTAATGGGATAAACAAAACTTCTGCTGTTGAATAAGTACATACGTATAAACAAAAGGAATTTTGGGGGAACATTTCATAAAAACTTCTACTCAGTAAAGTAAACATGCCTGATATAGTGATCTGGGGAGAGAAAAGAAAAATTGTATAGTCATAGAGGTTAGCTGCCTTGCAGATGTGAACATCTCTTCCAAAATCATCAAGAAGGAGAGTACTTATGGATAATTTCTTTGAAATATGTAACTCCTTTACGCTGATTATGAATTTCTATTCAAATTAATAACAACATCGGTTACATTAGTAAATGATTAACTGAGAGTCCACAAAAGCTAAATAATAGACTGCACTTAACAGATACAATCTGTAAGTGGGAGAAGAAAAATGTGCAAGACTTTCCTGAAGCTCAACATGTAACAAATAGCGTTGTTGTTATTTAAATTCTAGTGGTGGAAATTTTATTTCTTTGCTAGAAACTGATTCTCCCCTAAAAAGAATTCTAATGAATAACAGAATAAAAGTATGCATACATAGACACAAACATGCATGCATACATACATACATACATACATACATACATACACACACACACACACGCACACATACAAACACACACACACGCGCACACACACATATCTCATACATACATGTATGCCTATATTTACGTACGCATTTATATACGAATATGTATTATATTGGAAGCATTTATGCAGAACTTCCAGTTTTTTTAATGGTTATTTGCAATTAAATTGTTAGTCCTTTATATTCAGTCAGAAATTATGACGGAGCCAGGTTCATTAACGTGTTTCCACTTTCTCACTTTCATTTTCCCAATGAAAAGAATGATTTTGCCGTTTTGTGTGAATGAAGAACGTATAATAGATAAAATCCCAAGTTATGTGAAAGGCACTACTTATATCATAATATCTTTCCTCTTCCTCACAGCAGAAAAATATGTAAAGGGTTTCTTAGATATTTCTCTGCTCTTTGTATCGATTGTGGCTTTGAAAACTTAGCTATCATCTACTTTATTCAGAAGGGGAAATCAAGAAAATCTAGAAAAGTTAATGAACGTAGGAACTAAATTGCACCAAACTAAATATAATATAAAAGAGAAATATGAAAAATCATTAAGAAAATAACTGTAATCGAAAATA
>NC_068984.1:50607343-50612352 GCF_001194135.2 Octopus bimaculoides | reverse complement strand
GCTTCAAAGAAAAGCTGTTTCCTACACAAAAATTCTCTCTCTCTCTTTCTCTCTCTCTCTCTCTCTCTCTCTCTCTCTCTCTCTCTTTCTCTCTCTCTCTCATAACGCGCGTGCACACACACATAACATAACGCGCGAACACACACACATGAATACATAATGTTTAACAACGTCGTTAGACATGTTCGTGTGCAAGACATCCAAGGGTTCAACACGCACCAGTGTATAGCAGTAGAGCAAAGAATATATTCTCTCTCTCTCACTCTCTCTCTCTCCCTATATATATAGAGACAGACAGACAGACAGATAGATAGATAGATAGATAGATAGATAGATAGATAGATAGATAGATAGATAGATAGATAGATACATACATACATACATACGTAAATATAGATAGATAGATAGATAGATAGATAGATAGATAGATTGATATTATTTATGTTCGTGTGGATGCGTATAAATATTTGTTTCTAAATACCTTTGGAAATAAGGAGAGAGCATCCTATTAGCAGGCTCACAAGTAGCATACAGTGTAGAGTAGGTTTCATTTTTTGCAGTGCTTCTAAATGAGTGATGCAAGAGAAGCTTCATTATTTTATCATAAATATATTTTCCAAAAAATTTGTCTTATATACATCTGAGATTCTCCATCTGCCTATCTATCTATCTATCTATCTATCTGTCTGTCTGTCTGTCTGTCTGTCTGTCGCATGCACACATTCGTTTGCACTCTTCCCCATTTTCTATATCTGCCTCTCTCTTTATAGTCATTTCGTAACTCCTAATTTGTTGTTAGATATACACACCCATATACAAACGCATATGAACTTACAAGCTAACCGTAATTTACTTTCCGGTATTCGTGATGGATACATGGGTTAGAAAATTAAAATAATTACAATAGGCTTACTAATTAAGTTTGCTATTACTAAATATTTACATCTACGCAGTAAGGTGGTAGATTTTGAAAATTGCTGAAAGTACAAGAAATTTTGTAATTAGTTATGCGCCTTTACCTTCTAAGTTCGAATTTCACCGTTCTCGACTTTATCTATTATCTTTCCAGTGTTGGTAGAATAACATTTTTCTAATGATTTAGAGAAAGAACGGCAATATCAATGGTTGTTTTTAAGCAATTAAATACGCCCACCCAATGTACACGCGCACACACATCTGCATAACGTTGGTGATTCATGTCAGTGTTACTTAGAGTTTCTCATTAGGTGTGACTGCTCATATAGCAAGAGGTTTCGAATGACGAAATAAATAGTACCGGAAGTGAGTACACAATAAACCGTTCATTATTTTCATTGGTAACACCAGGCATATGGTTTTGGTGTAAATTCTTTCCGTTTTGTATGTAATCAAGCTCTATGTGTATAACATTCTTGGAGAGAAATTACTCTGGATGCATATATTATTGCTTTTAGTGTAATCTTAAAGTATTGAAATCCTTTAAGATCTTTCCTCTATGTGATGAAGATGCTGAAAATGTTTCATCTCTTCTTTTTTTTAATGTTTTCTACAGTGATATTTCTCTGCATTTCACAAGCTGTACCTCTAACTTCAATTTGGCATAACTTTTCCAGAAATCTTCCATTGCATTCTTATGTTGTTGAATAAAGCGGTTTAAAAAGCCACATCAGTCACCATGATGGCTCTAAGGTATAAGTTCAAGAGGTGGTGAGACTCTACATAAGGAGTAGACAATCACTATATATATAAGGTTTAAAATTGAGAGTTTACATAAAAGGAAACAAAACGCAATGTCCTATCCAAACATAAAAGTATTTTAAAAAATTAAAAATTATGAATAAGTTTATGGCTGGGCGCTTACTCAAAGTAGCCGTCCTCAGCTTCCACTGCGGTTTTTATCTTGGTTACAAGCTCGGCCTTGGTGTTGCAGTCAGAGCATTTAGAGTCCTTCTCAACCGCGCCTCACACAAAGTAATCAATGGGATCACAATTGGGAAAATTAGGAAACCATAAATTGATAAAGTCGTAGAAATCATCCGACAACCACTTCGGTGTCTTTCTGGAAATATGGTAAGGAGCCAAATCTTGCTACCAAACATATGCCTCTCCAACAGCAACCCTTTCCAGCTAGGACTTGATCACCCACAGTTTCCAACAGCGTCACTGCCATCTAAATTGAGCCTGAGGCCTTGTTCAAAGATCTGGGATGAATCTTAGCTTGCAGACACAATGAGAAAGCTTGCTGTGTTCTATTCTTGCTCGCCACGGGTTCGTAGTCTCCGTTGCAGGCTGTTCAAGTTACGTCTTGCAGCCAGCCCTTACCGTTGGCTGTTCACCAGTACATCATACTGCTCCTGAAAAGGCGGTATAAAAAAATCATTAAATTTAACCTGAACAACCTTTATATATACATACTGACCTTTCATTGAATGAGATAAAGTCTACAATTGAACTTACTGTCAAAATGTCAGTATCATTATTTAGCCCTGAATAAGTTATGGTCTCTCTCTTCTTTCCTGGGATTCGACAAGAGATAGTTCTACAGGAGCCGACATGACTAACGATTTTAATCTTTAATACCAAAAGTATCGTTTTTAATTGGAAGTTTTTCTCAAGCTTTCAAGCCTTGAAATAAGCCAATTAAGGAACCTCTACATAGCAGCTTGACCTACTAGGAATCACAGTAAATCACACCCTGCCTTAAATCACACCTCGCCGTCTTGCCAATGGAAGACACACTTGACTGTGTAGCCTTAGATTAAAAAAAAAAAAAACTGGATGGTCAGTGCTGGGACACTTTTGATTTGGGGTTTGATTTTGACAGATCTTTCATGAAACACAAAATTAACATAAACCATACAACTCTGACATATTCGGCAATTAAATTTTGGTTGTTTTATTTTCAAATTTAAGAGTCGTATTGCATGATTTCTTTTTCTTGCTTTTCATGTTATTCCTGTCTGAATTTATTCAAAATCTTCTTTCTAGGGAAGTGATTCATATCGGTGTGCAAGGCAAGTATTTACAGTGAGAATATCAAAGACACTTCCATATTGTGTTTCTTAGCGGATTGCATGTTATATAAACCTACTTATGTAATAGCTGTACAGTAAAAAAGTCCGGTTCGCAGCGACGTAGTAGAAGGTTCGAATTCACCGCGTGGGTCTTCGAGCAGATGATTTCTTCTACAGATTCTTTGACCAATGATATGGGAGCGGAATTTGGACACCGAGCAAATGCGAGTCATATATACAGTGTATGAAGGGTATTTGATGACATTTAATTATCAACATATTACTCTCTTCAAACCAATTAAGAAGTTTTTATTTCTTTCAGATCATCTATAATAGATGAAAAGTCATAATCTTTGTTGTCATATATGCAGAACACAGCGACTTTGAAGTTGCCAACTTTCTATAGATGCAAGAAATTTTGTGCACAAATTTCGGATGGAACTAGAAGCTACTGCCGGGAATCTTTCAAACGTATGAAAGATAAAAATTCGAAATATTCGGACGCCATAAGGACACTAAAAATCAACGCGGAAATTTCCAAAAGGGCGGAGTGGTCTCTCAGAACCATAGTGCACAAGGACATTCGATACAAGTCGTATATGCTGAGGAGATACTAATTCATCCTCGCAAAGACGCAGGGAAGCTGTTTGATTTGAAACAAGCAGTTACTTAACAATGTTATAAACCCGCATGCTTTGGAAAATCTTCAGCCAAGATCAAAAATTTAACTGAAAAAATACCAGATGTTTATGGGCAGATCCTTTTGGGCTCCCCATGTGACACACCCTAAGTTTTCAGCATCTTTTCACGGGGTTTTAGAATTAATGCTTTTGGATACGTTGAGGTGTTGGAGACACTCTGGGTGGATGACGTATGCAGTAGAAGGTCATACACGTTGCAATATGGCACAGTACCTTCTCAGAAAGCCTACGTAACCCAAGAATGGACGTCAGATAATATTTACTGTCACGTAACACCAAACTTGTGGCCTCCAAAATCGCCAGATTTAAATCCCACTGACTACTACGTTTCTAACATTGTTGGACGGGAACCTAAACGACATCCTCACAATACCTATAGCGTCACTGAAGTCTGCCATTATCCAGGTGACGTCCGAAATTAATAAGAACCATTGAGTACAAGCATGTCAATGATTGCTGCCCCACGTTGAAGCTATCATTGAAGCTGAAGGCGGTCTCATAAAATAATCTTATCGAGAACATGAGCACAAATTTATATTAGAATATGTTTCATTAAAATACATTTAGAGTTGCGTTATTAAATTACCATATATGTCCTCAAATACCTCTCTTACCTTGTACATATGTGTATGTGTGTGTCTCTGTATGCATATGTGTATGTATGCTTATATAGGTTTATGCTTATGTGTGTGTATGTTTATTTGTGAGTGTGTGTTTACACGTAATTTTCTAGTCAAGCGTGCAATTTCCGATTTTTCTTTTAAAAACAAGCCACTTTATTTCCAGCTGATATTAACCTCATTGGGATAGGCTTTGACACCACCTCACACAATTTCATTAACTTCCCCTAAATAAATCCTGGCCTTGTTTGTTCAAACGATTTTTTTTTTTCCGTATCACATTGAGACCAATGTTTTGTTGTGATTTAACCCCAAGTCAATCTTGAATGAGTCGACATAAGATCCAAGGAATTGTAGTCTTCTTAGATAATTGACAAAAAAAAAAAAACATAAAAATAAGATAAAAGGTCCTCTTCTAGCCATAGGCTCATGAGGTTGGTTTCCCTGATGCTGTGACGTTAGCCAGGTTCCCCACTGGATGGGACGCCGGTTCGTCGCAGGAATACTCATTTTTACCAGCTGAGGGAACTTGAACAACGTGAGATGAAGTCTTCTGCTCAAGAACACAAGGCGTTGCCCGGTTGAAGAATCGAACCTTCCAATCTTACGATCTTGAGTGCAACGCCCCACTCATTAAGTTACGTGCTTCCATATTTAAGTAATTGTAAAGACTATATTCTCTTGTTGCTATTTCC